>NW_023395642.1:0-18184 GCF_002127325.2 Helianthus annuus | reverse complement strand
TTTGTATCGAATGCATTCATCATATGCTTAAGGATCCTATAACTAAAAGTCTATCACCCATAACTATTATGTAAGCGCTTATAATAATCACGGGTATATTGATGACTATGTACAACTGCATATCGTATTATGAATGACTAACTATTAATTAATTTTCCTCATCAGTTTTATTTTGTATGTCTCTAATATATGTTCTGCCGGTGTAATGACATATAGACAAATATAAATACAAATCAAACGCTAAAGGGCTTGTTTGTATTTTGATCATAAGTGTTAGGTTTTAAATTGAGGCTGTAGTATGACTAATGGGGGTCCTGAGTCGCGTAATGATTCAACGGCTGTATTTCTCTGCTACGGTTCTTGGTTTAAAGCTAAAATGAGTATTAACTTCTGATCAGACTAATCTAATACTCATGATAAAGGATTATTCGGTTAAGTGAGAGAATGTAAGATTAAATATTTATTTATTTATATTTAATCTAGTAGCCATCATTATCATTTATATAATATAGATCATAATATATAAAACCTAGGCTAGGAGTTGGTCAGAAAGTCCAAATTTCCTAAAAAGTGTAAAAAGTCATAAAACACCATAATGTCAACCATAAAACACACCAAAACCCCACAAATAATATGATGATGATTACTAAAACATCATGTGTGTGGGTTTTGTGTTGTGTTTTAGATGTTAAGGCTCTGATTATTGGATGACAAATATTATTGTGTTTTATATTGTTTAGCATTTTGTGTTTTATATTCATAGTTATACGATGATGCGTTTGAAGTTTTTATGGACTATTAGAGTTTGAATATGGGGTTTTAGTAATATTCATTCTATTATTTGTGAGTTTTAGGTGTGTTTTATGCCTGAAATTATTGTGTTTTATGACTTTTTACACTTTTTTGAAAACTTGGACTTTCTAGCCGAACCTCACCCATAAAACCTATAATATAATTAGTTGGTAATTGTTGATGGACCATATTACCCTAATTAACTAATTGGGTTTCCCCTTGGGTGTATATGAGGAGATTACTAGAGAGGGATTAGGGTTAGACATTCATAACATCATACTCAATATCGCCCCTCCTCTCTCTCCATTACTACGAGTTCTTCAATCCTAAAGAACTCGGTACTACCATCAAGAAGATACATCCTAAAGGGGAACCAGATCAAGCTGAAAACTCTGTCGAACTCCGTGGCTGCGTCCCTGACTGGATTCTCTGTTGGCCTGTTTGCTGTATCAGGTATTATTTATATGTTTTCCCTTACGTTTAAACAGAACTGATCAACACCTGACTAACAGAACTCTAACGCCGTTAGTCTACGGTTGCCGGAAAACAGTTTAGAGGTGAAGTTGAAAATAAAACCAAAATTAAAAGGCTACCATTGTATAGGGATGCATTTGTCTTCTTGATGTGTATTTGATACATATGTGCTTAATCACATTCTTTTAAGGCTTAATTTATATAGCTTTCCCTCCATGATGGTCACCATTTCCGAACTTGAAAAACCTTCAGGATTTCATAAGATAATCGTCTTTGCTCACTTAACTGGTTACGGCGTATATTGTGAAATGGGCGGGTTGGGTAAAGAGTTGAGGTTTTGATGCATTTATATACACTTTGATTAAGGTTCGAGTTTCAACCTGTTTGACTAATGTGAAACTTTCTCTCATGTCAAAATGGGTATTGTTTTGTATGGGTCAAAGCATGTGATGTACTTGGTCAACCTGTAAACACCTTTTAATCTTTTCTTTTTCCTAAGTATAGATTTTGGTAATGCAATTACAGATTCTGTTATTCCGAAGGCTGCAAAATACACGGCTTAAAATCTTTTAGTGTGGGTCAAAACGGGTTAGGTAGAATGTGACAACTCGAACTTTCGACTTTCACTTTCGCATTAAATGCACGTTGACTTTGACTGTTTGATAGTTGACTTGTAACTGTACATGTTATGTGTTAATGAAACGTATTGTATTGTGCATATATGTGATTACTGTCATGATGTGAGAATTAGTATAAAACACTTAGACTTATTCACCAATCAAACCATCTCGACGAATCAGAGTTGTGATTCGCCAAGGACCACTCAACGAAACAGAAGCACTGTTTCGTCAACCCATTCTCAACGAAACAGCCTGTTTCGCCGGCCCATATGATTCGTCAAGCCCATTAAGGGCCCAGGACCATTAAACCACGTATATGTTAGACGGAACAACCACTTTCACCACACTTTAGCAAAACAGAAAACCCTAGAACTCCTGTGTGTGTGTGTGACGGCAAACTTGTGTTCCTGAAGTCCCAAATCAACCTCGTTAACATTCCTTTGTCGCGGTTAGTATTTTCTACTCGTATTGATTGATGGTTTGGGGTTGTTGTAAACTGATTTCTGATGTAGTGCTTATGCTCATGATTTATTGATAAATTGTTGTTGTTAAGATATAGACTTATAGATTACAGATTTTATGTTGAGATTAGATTGTTGAACGGTTTGATCGGTTGATACATAGGGCTTGATGTTCTAGACTAAACCCAAATGATGATTTCGGTTTGATAAATACAGTTGTGATGCCACCGGTTAGGTCTCAAACGATTGCTAAATGAATGCATGTATTAGCCCTAGTAGTATCAATGATTTCGTGTATTGATTTGATGATGATTTCTGTGTTATATGATTTACTGTATGATGATGATGATGACGGCTATTAACCATGATTAGGGTTTCTGTGATAAGTTCTGTAATTGACTGCATGATTTTTGTAACTGACATGTTGACGTAACTGCTGCTTGACGAATTAGAATGTTTGGCGAAATAGAATGTAGACGAATGTGAATGTTTGACGAATTGGAAGTCTTGACGAAACAGAATGTGTTTCGCCAAGGATGTCGACGAATTAGAATTTGTGTTTCGCCAAAGGTCATCAACGAAACAGACACTTGTTTCGCCAAAGGATGATTGACGAAACAAAATTATGTTTCGTCAACCTGTGTTTCGCCAATAAGTGTGTTTCGCCAACTTGTGTACTTTTCACAGTAACCTGAGTTAATTCTGTTAAATGTTAACTGGATTATCCAACTGCTGTTAAGTGATGTGCATGACTTATGTGATAAAGGATACATGCTAGTACTTCTATGATTACCTATATGTGCACAACTTGGATATAAACTGATTATGTATACGTGCGTACTTTAGGACGTGATTGATTAATTACAAGCACATACTTAGCATACCGAGCAAACCAAGGTGAGTTCACACAGCCAAGGCATGGGGTTCCCGGGTGGGAATGGGATTTGTTGAATTATTGTACATACTCAGCTGATAGAACCGAACGATATGACACGACTAGACTAGTAACACTTACTGAACTGATCTTCGCACACCTGCCAAGGGTTGGCCGCGATATTATGACTGACTTCGCACACCTGCCTTAGGAAGATTGGTATCAGAGCCAATGGTTATAGAGAACTTGGTTTTAATATGGGAAAAACGTTTTTATTAAAACCAGACTATAACCAGAACAGTGCTCTCAACGATCCACAACGACGCTTCGCTCCACGTGCAAGACTCGACATCCTAGGTAATAAGGTTTATGTTTATTACCTGCTTGCTAGAACTACATAGAACTTTGCTCGTAGTATGCTAGATCACATTGCTTACTATACGTCGTTACATGAGAACCCCTATGTGCTTACACTCTTCTGTCATCGCCCTATTTGCGAACCTCTCTAACTCACGTTGCATTTGCTATGAAGATCATGTCTGGACGAATTAACATGACTCAAGCCCAGTTAGAGGCTCTCGTTCAAGCTCAAGTTGCTGCGGCACTTGCAGCGGCTCAAGCAGGTAGTATACCCAGCAGTGTAGACTCACACTAGGATCTTTAGATCCTACATTAACTCTCGTATTTAACTTTGTCCTATTCGTACACAATAGGTCAACACGCGCAGCAGCCTGTCTGCACTTTCAAGAACTTCATGGACTGTCGTCCAAGTACTTTTAGTGGCACCGAGGGGGCAGTGGGACTCCCCCATTGGTTTGAGAAGCTAGAGTCAGTGTTTGAAATGTGCGAATGCCCTGAGGCACGCAGGGTCAAGTATGCCACTGGCACGTTGGAAGGGATTGCGCTCACCTGGTGGAACGCGCAAGTATAGATCCTAGGGTTGGCAGCTGCTAACGCCACACCTTGGGAGGATTTCAAGGAATTGATTAAGCGTGAGTACTGCACGCGAGACGACATTCACAAGTTGGAGAATGAGCTATACCACTTGAAGATGACGGGGTCAGAGATTGAGGCTTACACGAAACGGTAAAATGAACTGGCCATCTTATGTCCAACGATGGTGGACCCTCCAGTTAAGCGCATTGAGTTGTATCTCAAGGGGCTTGCGCCAGAAATTCAGAGCCACGTGACGTCGGCTAACCTCAACAATATCCAAGACATTCAGCGTCTTGCCCACCGACTCACCGATCAGGCAGTAGATCAGAACAAGCTGCCAAAACGCATCAGTGCTACCACTACTACCACTACCACTCCAGCTACTACTTCTGCCACACCCAGCGAGAACAAAAGAAAGTGGGATGGGGATTCCAGCAAGGGATCAGTTTCTGTTCAGTCCCAAACACAGCAGCGCCGCACCAACGACTACCAGAGTCCGAATCAGCAATCGTCGGGCAGTCAGGGGCAGAGTGGATATCGGGGAACTCACCCATGGTGTAATAGGTGCAACAAACACCACAGTGGAAGATGTCGCAGGGAACGTTGTCAAAGATGCCTCAAGCCGGGTCATGAGGCTAAGGATTGTAGAAGCTCACGGCCAGCAAATCAGAACCAGCAACTCCCACCGCCAGCTCCACAGAACCAGCAGCAGCAGCCACAGCGTGGGAACCGGGGATGTTTCCAGTGTGGGGCTGAAGGTCACTACAAACGTGATTGCCCTCAATTGAACCAGAACCAGAATCGCAACAACAACAATAATCAGGGCAACGGGAACAATAACAACAACAACGGGGGAAACAACAACAACAATGGCAACGAGGCTCGGGGTCGTGCTTTTGTGCTAGGTCGGGGTGACGCAATGAATGATCCCAATGTGGTTATGGGTAAGTTTCTTCTCGACGATATTTATGTTACTGTCTTATTTGATTCAGGTGCTGATACAAGCTATATGTCCTTGAAAATGAGTAAACTGTTAAAACGTACACCAACACCCCTAAACACCAAACACGTCGTAGAACTAGCAAATGGTAAAAGTGTAGAAGCCGCACATGTAATCAAGGGTTGTAGTATCATTTTAGCTGGTCAGACCTTCTCGATTGATCTTATACCCATAGTTTTGGGTAGCTTCGACGTTGTCATCGGTATGGATTGGTTGTCCCAGCATCACGCAGAAATTTTATGCAAGGAAAAGGTCATTCGTATTCCTCGTTCTAGTCAGGAACCTCTTGAAGTTCAAGGTGACAAGAGTGGTGCTGTGGTTGGCATCATCTCTTTCTTAAAGGCGCAGAAATGTTTACGAAAGGGGCACACTGCAATTCTGGCACTTGTCACTGACGCATCAGCAAAGGAAAAGAAGCTGGAGGATATTCCAGTTGTACGTGACTTTCCTCAGGTGTTTCCTGAAGATTTACCCGGTTTACCGCCTCACCGCCAAGTCGAATTCCAGATTGAGTTAGCTCCAGGAGCAGCACCTGTAGCCCGCGCACCGTATCGTTTAGCTCCAACTGAACTGGAAGAACTGTCGAAGCAGTTACAAGAGCTCTTGGAAAAGGGCTTTATTCGTCCAAGCTCATCGCCTTGGGGAGCTCCAGTACTTTTTGTGAAAAAGAAGGATGGCACTTTCAGGATGTGCATCGACTACCGTGAACTGAACAAGGTAACGGTGAAGAACCGTTATCCTCTTCCGCGTATAGACGACTTATTCGACCAGTTGCAGGGGTCGAGTTACTACTCCAAGATAGACTTGAGGTCAGGATATCATCAGCTGAGAGTCCGGGATGAGGACGTCTCCAAAACCGCATTCAGAACTCGTTACGGTCACTACGAGTTTCTTGTCATGCCATTCGGGTTAACGAACGCGCCTGCCGTATTCATGGATCTTATGAACAGGGTGTGTAAACCCTATCTTGACAAGTTCGTCATTGTGTTCATCGACGACATTTTGATTTACTCCAAGAGTCAGGAGGAGCACGAGCAGCACCTACGGTTGATTTTGGAACTGCTACGAAAGGAGCAATTGTACGCCAAGTTTTCCAAATGCGACTTCTGGCTTCGTGAAGTCCACTTCTTAGGCCATGTGGTGAACAGGGATGGGATTCATGTCGATCCATCCAAGGTAGATTCGATCAGGAACTGGCCTGCACCGCGTACACCAACAGAAATACGCCAATTCTTGGGTTTGGCGGGTTACTACAGACGATTCATAAAAGACTTTTCGAAGATCGCGCAGCCGCTCACACTACTGACACAGAAGGGTGTCACCTACCGTTGGGGAGGTCCCCAGGAAACCGCTTTTCAGTACCTAAAGGATAGGCTTTGCAGCGCACCTATTCTCTCACTGCCAGAGGGCACGGAAGATTTTGTGGTTTATTGTGACGCATCGATACTGGGACTGGGGTGTGTATTGATGCAACGGGATAAGGTTATTGCCTACGCTTCTCGTCAACTCAAGGTTCACGAACGGAACTACACGACGCACGATTTAGAGCTGGGAGCTGTTGTTTTCGCGCTTAAGATATGGCGACACTACCTGTACGGTACCAGGTGCACAATATACACCGATCACAGGAGTCTCGAGCATATCCTTAAGCAAAAGGATTTGAACATGCGTCAACGAAGATGGGTTGAACTTCTGAACGATTACGAATGTGCCATCAAGTATCATCCAGGCGAAGCCAATGTTGTGGCTGACGCTCTCAGCCGGAAAGACACTCTACCTAGGCGTGTACGAGCTTTGCAGCTCACTATTCAGTCCAGTCTTCCTGCACAGATACGAACTGCTCAGATAGAAGCTTTAAAACCCGAAAACGTCAAGGCTGAAGCCTTACGCGGCTCAAGGCAACGAATGGAACAAAAGGAAGACGGCGCCTACTATGTAACGGGGCGTATTTGGGTCCCACTTTTTGGCGGTTTACGAGAGCTGGTAATGGACGAAGCTCACAAGTCCCGCTACTCAGTACATCCAGGGTCGGATAAAATGTACCATGACATCAGAACTACTTATTGGTGGCCTAGCATGAAGGCCCACATCGCTACTTACGTCGGCAAGTGTTTGACCTGTGCGAGAGTCAAGGTTGAATATCAGAAACCAGCGGGTTTACTTCAGCAACCTAAGATACCGCAATGGAAATGGGAAGAAATTTCCATGGATTTTGTTACAGGCCTACCTAGATCCCAGCGGGGGAATGATACCATATGGGTGATCGTGGATCGACTCACCAAGTCTGCACACTTCCTGGCTATTAAGGAAACGGATAAGTTCTCCACTCTCGCAGACGTTTATCTTAAAGAAGTTGTTTCGAGGCACGGGGTGCCCACCTCCATCATTTCGGATCGGGATGCACGATTCACGTCAGAGCTATGGCAAGCGATGCACAAATCTTTCGGCTCACGGTTAGATATGAGCACAGCGTATCACCCTCAGACAGATGGGCAGTCTGAGCGAACGATCCAAACTCTTGAAGACATGCTTCGGGCATGTGTTATTGATTTCGGCAACGGCTGGGAAAAGCACCTTCCTTTGGTGGAGTTCTCATACAATAACAACTATCACACCAGCATACAAGCCGCTCCATTCGAGGCATTGTACGGGCGTAAATGCCGGTCACCTCTCTGTTGGGCAGAGGTGGGGGATAGTCAAATCACGGGTCCGGAGATTGTAGTGGACGCCACAGAAAAGATTGCACAAATACGACAACGCATGGCGGCAGCACGCGACTGTCAGAAAGCATACGCGGATAAGCGTAGGAAACCGTTGGAATTTCAGGTCAGGGACCGGGTTCTACTAAAAGTCTCACCCTGGAAGGGTGTGGTTCGTTTTGGCAAACGGGGCAAACTAAATCCGCGATATGTCGGACCATTCGAGATCATTGAGAAAATAGGCAAGGTGGCCTACAAGCTAAACCTACCAGCTGAACTCGGTGCAGTTCACATTGTATTTCACGTGTCGAATCTGAAGAAGTGCCTGTCAGACGAGACCCTCATAGTTCCTTTTAAGGAACTCACCATCGACGAGCGGTTGCAGTTCGTCGAGGAGCCAGTTGAAATCACGGACCGGGATATTAAGGTCCTCAAAAACAAGAGAATCCCTCTTGTTCGAGTTCGTTGGAACTCCCGACGTGGCCCAGAGTACACCTGGGAACGCGAAGACCAAATGAAAGAAAAGTATCCCCAGTTATTCGGAACCAATACAACCACTGCTGAGGCTGAAGCTACTACTGCGGAATTTCGGGACGAAATTCCAGATCAACGGGGGGAGGATGTGACACCCCAGGAAAACCAGTGAACGATGCAACCTATCTAGCTTCCTCAGTAAGTACGTACCAAATTTCGGGACGAAATTTCTTTCAAGTTGGGGATAATGTGACAACTCGAACTTTCGACTTTCACTTTCGCATTAAATGCACGTTGACTTTGACTGTTTGATAGTTGACTTGTTGACTTGTAACTGTACATGTTATGTGTTAATGAAACGTATTGTATTGTGCATATATGTGATTACTGTCATGATGTGAGAATTAGTATAAAACACTTAGACTTATTCACCAATCAAACCATCTCGACGAATCAGAGTTGTGATTCGCCAAGGACCACTCAACGAAACAGAAGCACTGTTTCGTCAACCCATTCTCAACGAAACAGCCTGTTTCGCCGGCCCATATGATTCGTCAAGCCCATTAAGGGCCCAGGACCATTAAAACACGTATATGTTAGACGGAACAACCACTTTCACCACACTTTAGCAAAACAGAAAACCCTAGAACTCCTGTGTGTGTGTGTGACGGCGAACTTGTGTTCCTGAAGTCCCAAATCAACCTCGTTAACATTCCTTTGTCACGGTTAGTATTTTCTACTCGTATTGATTGATGGTTTGGGGTTGTTGTAAACTGATTTCTGATGTAGTGCTTATGCTCATGATTTATTGATAAAGTGTTGTTGTTAAGATATAGACTTATAGATTACGGATTTTATGTTGAGATTAGATTGTTGAACGGTTTGATCGGTTGATACATAGGGCTTGATGTTCTAGACTAAACCCAACTGATGATTTCGGTTTGATAAATACAGTTGTGATGCCACCGGTTAGGTCTCAAACGATTGCTAAATGAATGCATGTATTAGCCCTAGTAGTATCAATGATTTCGTGTATTGATTTGATGATGATTTCTGTGTTATATGATTTACTGTATGATGATGATGATGACGGCTATTAACCATGATTAGGGTTTCTGTGATAAGTTCTGTAATTGACTGCATGATTTTTGTAACTGACATGTTGACGTAACTGCTGCTTGACGAATTAGAATGTTTGGCGAAATAGAATGTAGACGAATGTGAATGTTTGACGAATTGGAAGTCTTGACGAAACAGAATGTGTTTCGCCAAGGATGTCGACGAATTAGAATTTGTGTTTCGCCAAAGGTCATCAACGAAACAGACACTTGTTTCGCCAAAGGATGATTGACGAAACAGAATTATGTTTCGTCAACCTGTGTTTCGCCAATAAGTGTGTTTCGCCAACTTGTGTACTTTTCACAGTAACCTGAGTTAATTCTGTTAAATGTTAACTGGATTATCCAACTGCTGTTAAGTGATGTGCATGACTTATGTGATAAAGGATACATGCTAGTACTTCTATGATTACCTATATGTGCACAACTTGGATATAAACTGATTATGTATACATGCGTACTTTAGGACGTGATTGATTAATTACAAGCACATACTTAGCATACCGAGCAAACCAAGGTGAGTTCACACAGCCAAGGCATGGGGTTCCCGGGTGGGAATGGGATTTGATGAATTATTGTACATACTCAGCTGATAGAACCGAACGATATGATACGACTAGACTAGTAACACTTACTGAACTGATCTTCGCACACCTGCCAAGGGTTGGCCGCGATATTATGACTGACTTCGCACACCTGCCTTAGGAAGGCCGCGAACTAAACATACTAATATCTTCGCACACCTGCCTGGTAGGCCGCGATACTAATAAACCTAGTCTAGAATACTTGGGAGGAACATCCCCTAATATCTTCGCATACCTGCCTGGGAGGCCGCGATGGAAATACGATATATGCTATAACGAACGAACTTACTACTCCCACTATACTATTACTGAACTATTAACTGTGAACTCGCTCAACTAGTTGTTGACTCTCTGCTGCATGCCTTGCAGGACCTTAGGTACTTATGGAGCTTGCACAAGGAGAAGCGGGTCGTTGTGGGCAATGGATCATGAATACTATGTTTAACGTTTCAAATATTTAAACTTATGATTTACTTTGGGTTTACATACTTATGCTTCCGCTATCGATACTATGTTTGGTTTAGAACATCAATTGTATTGAATTGGGTTTTACGAACTATCTTATTTATATTATGCTATGTTCAATATGATTGATGGCTTGATCCTGGTCATGTCACGCCTCCAAGCGGTGGTACTCCGCGTGTGGGTTTTGGGGGTGTGACATAGAATGGGTTAACCTGTGAACACTTCCTTAATCTGTTTTTAACTTTTTTAATTATTAGAATTTTTAATGCAACTATAAAGTCTATCATTCTAGAAGTTGCAAAATGTGCCAGCTCCCCCTCCCGGAAGTTTCTAGGTGCTTATGGTCTTATGGTTCATTGTTTCTGTTGTTTTATTTAGACCTGTACATGTGCAAATATGTGATTGTTTTCTCATGGTTTCAAAAGCAGGTATATAATTATGGTCATTTGCTATTTCTTTATATTGGTCTGCAAGAGTTGGATGTATTAGATTATTAACATATGGTTTCACTACTCTTTATTCAAATGGTTATTTGTGAATTTTTACTAATTATTCTCTTTTCAGTTTTTAGTAAACTGTACATATCATATTATAACGTGTTAGCTTTGATTGCTTTGGTATAAGTAGAGAATTAACCTTATTTTGCAATTTGAAAAGGTTTGCTCTAAGTAAGCAGGTAATAGTCAGCCATATAATCCACCTGTACTATGACCATATCATTATTTTGAAACTTCCGAGGCAACTTTCTTAATATACAAATGCCAAAAGTAAAAATATGAATAACAACGCCACAACGCGGCGATGATGGGAACGACCGGGCGGACCCACATTGAAGAGATCGGGGTCCCAGGACCCCAATGTTTTTTTAAAAAAGAGTGAATTGCAAGTTTTGTCCTTTATGTTTGTAGCAAATTACAGGCGGTGTCCTTTGTCTTTAAATTTGACGAGTTTTGTCCTTAACGTTTCAAAATCCTGCATGTTATGTCCTTTAGCCCTAACTCAGTCAGATTTTTTTGTTAAATATGGTCATGTGACTTGCACATGAGGGCATCTTTGTTATTTTAACTCCTTAGGGACTATTAAGTAAATAACTTGATATTCAAGGGATTAATTGTGTAAGAAATAAAACATACTCTCTCTCCTCTCCACCCACCACCATCATCCACCTCCCACCACCAACACCCACCGCCGCAACTTCCCACCACTACCCTTCAGTCGTCGCCAAAACCTCCCACCACCAACCTTCAGCCACCACATCCCATCTCCCACCACCACCAACACCCAAACACCACCGCCTCTATTGCTCAGAGCTGAATCACCATCACCACCAAAAATTTACATGCTTAGTTTGCACCCCCTCCATAACAATACACAACAAATGCAATTCAAACAAATCATACACTACTACCACAGTATCATTATAAAAACCAGAACAAATCTAAACCACTTTCACAAATAGATTCAAAAAATCAAAACAAGTATAGAACAAGAACAAATCACTTGAAACCTTCATATATAATAACCATTCCCAAACATCTTTCGCATCGATTCAATCTTTTGAGTAGTTATTCAGTTGTTCAGTTCTTCAATAGTGAAAAAATAGGGCAAAATATGCAATCGAACTCTGTGAAGATCTCGGCGCTCGATCTGGTGACTGCGTTGTTAAACGACAAGGGTTTTGACACATCGAACGCATCGGAATCTAGTGAATCGACGGCGCCGATGACGATGGCGATGATTATGGAGAATCGTGAGCTGTTGATGATACTCACAACGTCGGTTGCGGTTTTGATTGGATGTGTTGTTCTAGTGTGGCGGAGATCGTCGATGAAGAAGTTCATGGGGTCGCCGGTGGTTGTGCTGAAGAAAGTGCAGGAGGAGAGGTGGTGCTCTCTGCTCTGAACTCTGAAGGTTAGAGTCTATAGGCTGGAGAGAGAGTGTACAGGTTTCTTTAATTATATATTTTTCATTGTATTAAGCATTAAGCATGTTTAACTAAAAAATCTAACTAAAAAAATCTAACTAGGTTGGGTCTAAAGGTTAAACTAAAAAATAGTCCATGTAATGGTGAAATGACAAATATGCCCTCATGTGCAACATGTTTAACTAAAAAATCTAACTAGGTTGGGTCTAAAGGTTAAAACATGCAGGATTTTGAAACGTTAAGGACAAAACTCATCAAATTTAAAGACAAAGGACACCGCCTGCAATTTGCTACAAACATATAGGACAAAACTTGCAATTCACTCTTAAAAAAATTAGTAGATCCGGTATATTAAATTTTATAACGACTCCATAAATACACTTAGGTGGATACCATAGAAAGAAAAGTAAAGCTGGTGTAATGGTAAATCTCCCTCTTTAAAAACAATAGGTCATGGGTTTAATTCTTATATAGCCTGTTGTTTCCTTTTTTTTAAATCTAGTTCAAACCTCTGACCCGACCCGAACGAGGACCGACCCAAAAATTTTAACGTTTTGTTATGAAAATTTTGAACACCGAAAAAATGGACCCAATTGGAAAAAAACTTGGGTCCGCCACCGTTACGACCCTAGTGTCATTAAGTTTATAGATTATGGTATATCTAGGATTGGTAGGTTGTCTGCTCATTAGGTTTATGTTGCTTGCATCATAACTAATCCTTATCGTTTATTTTTTGTTGAACAGCAGCCAAAGTGGGGCCATTTGTTTGGACATTTTGAAGGATCAGTGGAACCCATCCCTTATATTTTTCTCTTGCAAGTTGCCACTCTTGAACCTGAAGGTTAGGTGATGCACAAAACCAAGAATAATGGTTTAGTTATTTCTAGGACCACTTCTGAATAGGATGGTGAGTTGAACAACATAAGGATTATAGTTAACTGAGTTAACATTAAGTCGAATATACTTTGATATAATTTCGATTTTTATAGGGCAATGGTCGTGTATGCTTCACGAAGTGGTGCCAACATAAGGGTTAAACTCATCTGGATCAACGCTAAGGTGAGCACTTAATCTCTTATTTAAAATTTGGTTGGAATGATACTGTAAATATTGAAACCCTTTACTTTAAACTTAAATCGCAACGGTTTCACATTTCTTGATATTTTTAAATGTGTAGCGTCCATGTTAGCCGGGAGGTATTGAATGCGACTACTATGTGATGAAGTTCATGAAAGAGATAGCTTACGAAGGAGTTGAAATACTTAACAATGATAATGTAAGTTTAGGCATATTTTAGTCTGCATGTTAGAAAAATATGTACTTGTATGTCCAAACAAATGCTGTTGGTGCACTACATCTGTTGATTTCGTCTTGGATCGAGTCTTTCATTGTAATGAATAGATTAGGGCACGTTTTACGAGAAAACTGGAGAGTTTATGTGTTGTAGAGAGGAGGTCCGCTTATACGGACATAGGAGGTCCTCTTTTGTGTCAGGTCCGCTTATACGGACATAGTAGGTCCACTTATGTGTCAGGTCCGCTTATACGGACATGGTAGGTCCGCTTATTCGCCAGGTCTGCTTATACGGACATGTCCGTATGAGAGGACCTACCTGGACTATAAATACCACATAAGAGGACCTCATTTCTAAACCTTCTGGATTCCATACCGAGGTGCTGCCGGTGTAAGAACTGAATGTAAACGTTGTCAAATTAATCAGAAAAAGAGATTTAAGAGAATATCTAGCTGTTTTTACATCAGGTACTTGTTTTCCGCACCTGTATCTGATCAAACTCCTCTGATTGACTCGTTCGGGTCAGAATCCGATCCTACAAATGCTTAAATTCATAGATCTAGATTCGATTAGTCTTGAAATTAAGTATCCAAACAAATGCTTAAATTCATAGATTAAGATTAAATTTTGATTTTTAAGATTTACTTTATTTATTTGTTGTCTCAGAAAGAGTAGAGGAATACTGCTTTATTTATTTGTTGTCTCACGTTGGGAAAGAGTAGAGGAATACTGCTGATATGGATGACATTCGCAAAGTCTGGTCGACTTATGCGGTTACCTCTATTTTCAAGTGATATTGTATTTTTGGTGTTGACGATGTATTGACAAACAATTTTTTTTTGTGAACGTTAAAATATTTGTAGTATACTTGGCAAATGATTAGATAATGGGTTGTTTTTGTGTGTGTGTGTGTATTTTTTTTATGAAATAGATTTATTGTTTTTGTTATTATACATGTATCTAGGGCAAATTCGTAATTCTATAAATAAATATTTATTAAACAATTAAAATCATGACACGCGTAAATAAATGTCATGTATATGTGTCATAAATGCTTGTCATGAATGTGTGTCATTAAAAAGTGTCATAATTGTGTGTCGTTAGATGTGTGTCATAAATGCGTGTCATTAAATGCATGTCATAAATGTGTGTCATTAAACATTGACACACAAATGCATGTCATGTTAATTTTATGACTCCTCAATCAACGACTCGCTTTTGCGTGTCATAATTACTGTTTTATGACGGACAATTTGCATCAAGAAATGTGTATTTTCTAGTAGTGAAAGGTACTTTTGTAAACTTTAATATATCTTTTTTAAGTTGAGGTTATATGGTAATTATGTGATAAATTGACATTATAGATACTATACTTTTGTTACGTGAACCAGCGGTACTGTGCAACACAGGGGAAAATTAATTGGTCATGGGGCAGTGCAAGTGGGTTAAATGGAAATGTGGTACTACAAGATTTGAACGATTGTGTAAGGTTGCTGGAACGTCAAGCTTTGGCCGATGGACCAGTCGAGTGGATGTGGCTTACGGGTGACACTTTGGTTCCTTTTCGTGCATGTGACATACGAGGTGAACTGGACTAGAAGCCATTTATTCATGAGACGAAAGTTTTGAAGTGGTCTAGCTGGATCCCGAAAAAGATTAACTATTTTCTTTGGCGGGTCATTCTAAATCGGATTCCAACCAAGGAGGCGCTAGCTATTAGACATGTTCCGATGCCATCCCTTGTGTGTGTCATGTGCAACAAAGAGTTAGAATCGACTGATCATATTCTGATAACATGCAAGTTGGCACAGCAGCTGTGGGTTGGGGTATCACAGTGGATGAAAATTACTTTGCCGCATTATTTATTGTGGTTGAGCTGATAGACTACATTAACAGTCTGCAGATGGAGGGGAATAAGACCAAGAATGCTAAATTGCTAATGGTGATAAGTAACCCAATTAGTTGTTGGGTTGACGTATGGATACTCCAATTGGGCCTCTACGCATATAACCCTACCCAACCAACAACCCATATAAACTAAAACCATGTATAGTATATAAACCACCAACGCATTCAAGAGTAAATTCGTGTTGACGAATTCGGTTTAAATTAGTTTCTCATTCATTAAGTATCAAGCATAACAAAGAGTCAAGAATCTAGGATAAATAAAGAGTCAAGAATCTAGGATAAACATATCATTCTCATGTAAGAAGTATCACATAGAGTCATGGTTTGCACATAGTTTAACACAATTAAGATTAAAACAGTCTCATTTTCATTATGACCAGCAGGGGCGGACCCAAATGGTGCAGGTCGGGGTCCACGGACCCCAATGTTTAAAAAAAAAATAGTAGAACCGGTATGTTAAATTTTTCAAGGACCCCATAAAATAAAATAGTTGACCCCATAGTATTAAAAGCAAAGATGGTATGGTGGTAAATCTCCTTGTGTTCAAACAACTATGGCTCAAGTTCAAGTCTTACATCCTTTGTTTTTTAGTTTATTTTTTCTATCAAATTAAACTAGTGTTTTAATACACCACAACCACCCATTAATTCTCTAATTTACTTTTTTTTAAATGATAACTTAATGTCTCTGAATGATTTTATTTCACAATTGATTATCAAATAAAACTTTCAACATATAGGCATTCACAAAAAAAAAAAAAAAAAAAGCATAAACAAAATTTTTAAGTTATGTGAAGTAGTTGTGTTGTTTAGGTAGCTATTGGTTTTAAACAACTTATTAATCACCATAATTTGATAACTTGATTCTTAAAAATGATTCTTAATAATGTAGTGGTTTCATGTCCACTAAATGCTTCTACATTATTTCCTAGCCCCGACCCGATCCGACTAGGATGACCGACCCGGAAATTTTAATGTTTGGTTGTGAAAAATTCTAACGCGAAAAAATGGACCCCAATGAAAAAAAAATCCTGGGTCCGCCACTGATGACCAGTCGTCTCGAGTCACAAGAGATTTGATTATAGGATACACAAGAGTAAAAGCATCAACGGGTAGGAAATACGGGAAGACTTGCTATGATAAGTTAGCATCAAAACGCAGGGTGTTACAGCTACTGCGACTTTTAAGTTAACGTTTTAATTGAGTTAGAGCCATGGAGTAAACTACCGAAATACCCCTACTTTTAATTGAACATTTTAACTGAGTTGGAGCTAATGAGTAAACTGGCGACAAACTCGAAAGATCGGGGAGGAAAATGACTATTTTTAAACTATTGGAGCAAAACCGTTAAAATGACAAAACCATAGGGAGCAAAACGAAAGTTAACTCTTATCTAAATAAAATGATGGCTACTAAGCTACTTGACCATCTTTTTTTATTTATTTTTTATTTTTTTTATTTTGAAACTCATCACCTCAACTAGGGGTGTTTAAAAAACTCGTGGCTCGCAGCTTGCTCGAAACTCGCTCGGAAAAAGCTCGAAGAAAGCTCGGCTCGAAGTTGGCTCGGTTGTTAACGAGCCAGCTCGGCTCGGCTCGGTTTGTAAACGAGCCGAGCTCGAGCTTGGTCTGGCTCAGCTCGTGAGCTCGTGAGTTGGCTCGATAAGGTTTACATCCTTTATTTTTTTGTCCCACATCGCTTAGAAAACCAAAACTAAGGGAGTATTTCCCATATAAAAGAAGGTAAAAACAATATACAAAGTGAATTAACTATTTATACTTGCATATTTAGCCATATGGTTAAATTAAATGGCAATTATGGCCCTTAGTCTATGAAAAAAATTCATTTTTAAGTAGTAAATTTTGCGGTTTTTTGTTAGTTCGAGCTAGATCGAGCCGAGCCGAGCTAGCTCGAATTCTAATCGAGTCGAGCTCGAGCCTCAAATCTCAGCTCGATTTGGAATTCGAGCTCGAGCCGAGCCAGCTCGAATCGAGTTCGAGCCGAGCTCGAGCTGGGTCTAGCTCGGCTCGACTCGGCTCGTTTACAGCCCTAACCTCAACTTTCATTATTGATAATTATACCCTTTCGAAATAACTTTATAAAATGTCATTGTGACCCCCTCTCGAGTTTTACGTGCTTAAATTTATGTATTGGTCGGCATAAATTCAAATTGATTTCCGTTTCGATGTTAGTTTTTGTTTTCAAAACTGAATCACATCAAATGTAATACGTTTGTGACAACCCTCACAAAACCAGGTATCCGTACGACTTAATTAACTATTAATTGTTGCCTAATTACTGTGCTTAACTGAGATTTCTGATAAACTGCTACTTGATTGTTGGTACTTGTACATATCTGCATCATACTTTGATTTCCTGTCACTACATTATTTACTTACTGAACTCTAGTGACAAACATGATGCACAAAAGCACAGTAGCATTTGAAGGGATAACCTATGGAACATGCTGATATAGCCAGCATCAGGCAAACACTGCCTCTAAAGGCCTGAATGAGCCAAAAATATTTTACTACACCCATAGTGTGTGTAGGAATACAAGGG
>NW_023395641.1:0-18271 GCF_002127325.2 Helianthus annuus | reverse complement strand
TCACTCCATGGTACTCCGATGCTCCAATCGCTCCATGGTTCGCCGGTGCACTCACAGCACCACTCGCAGCAGCTTCAGCAGCAGCCGCCTCTACCGCAGGACCTATCTGAGGCCCTGTGGCGTGACGTGATCACTCCGTCACCACCGCCGCCGCCAGTTTTACCTCCTCCGCCTCAGAGGCCAAGGAGGAACGCGCGCATGTCTACGCGCGGAGGGATTCGCATAGGCACCCCTCCACGTGTTAGTAGCAGCCGCTACACGTCTTTACCCGGGAGTCTGAGACAGGGGAGTCTCAGCATCCAGTATCGGAGGTTACTTCCGTTCCGATCCCGCCTCTGCCGCCGCAGAATTTTGGAGAGCCGATTCCGGCTTATGCTAGTGCCGCTCAGTTCAACCCGTTCGAGCAGGTATTCCCTCAGGGTTATGATTACACGGGAGACCCTTATTGGCAAGCTGCCAACTTCAGCTCACTCCCACATAGTGGTCCACTTGGAGACCCTTGGGCTGCTGGCCCATCTACTTTTGGTTACCCTCCGGGTTACCAGCAGCCGCCGCAGCCGCAGCACTACCAGCCACCACCACCGGCGCCTATGATGTCGCCGCCGCAGGTTCAGGAGATCCTGCAGGGGATTGATAGCATGCGACGCGAGTTTCAGCACAATATGCGAGAGGATCGCCGACGCACCAGTGGCATGTTTAAGAAGGTATTCGATTTGCTCAAGGGTAAGGGCAAGAAGGATCGTTGAATCCTTCGATTATCATTTTATGTACTCATGTCCCTGCGTGGACATTTATTCCAGTACTCTACCCCTGCGTGGGTATATCTATCTTTCTCTACCCCTGTGTGGGTATATTATCCTGTTAACCCCTGCGTGGGTTTGTTTTATTTTAGTTGTTATTATTGTACTTGTTTAGCCCCTGCGCGGGCATGTTATTCATGCTAGTTATGTTATTTCAAAGTCCCGTTTAGGGCAATTATGTACTGGTATTTTATTGGAAATTTAAATGGTTAATTTGAATTTATCATTTTATTTATATGCATGAATAATATTAAAATAATGGAGAATATCAATTTTTATTTGATTTGCCATTTTATAAGAATCTTAGTAAGGTATAACCTAGCCTGAATGCCTTATTAACAGGCCTGGCCCTGATGGTAAAACCTGGTTGAAAAGATTCAACTCCCTGTTAACATCTGAGAACATGTTAACATTCTGGGCTAAGCGTGATCTATAGAATCACACGACCCACCTTTTAATAAATTATCTACAGATTTTATCTGTATACCAGTCTATTAATGACTTGATACCTACGGGTTATGACTATGTCATATAGTGGCAGTTGTGGTCTATGACTCCCTGCCTAGTAAAGAAATATCTACAGATTTTATCTGTACACAAGTCTGTTAATGGCTTGATACCTACGGGTTATAACTATGTTATATAGTAACAGTTGTGGTTTATGACTCTCTGTCTAGTAAAGGATTATTTGTTTAATTATACAATTTATAATCCTATAAAAATCTAAATTTATAATTTAGTAATTGTCCGTTGTGACTAGGCCTATGGTGCCAATATATATACTTTCATTCCTTGATTGCTAATAAAAGCCTGAATGAAATTTATTAAATTAACTGCTAAGGTTTTTGATACCATGGTTAATAAATCGTCTAGGACGATAATACTGTTAGGTTCTAAATTAGACCTTGTCCTTTATTGTAGCTTAAAGCTACGATGGCCAAATCGGAAGAAACCAACAGTCATTCTGGGGAACACTCAGATAATGCAAAGATTCACGTTACCGGTGCAGAATTGCAAGCACTGATTGATAATGCTGTCGCCAAGGCTATGGATAGGCAGTTCAAAGAATCTGGTGGTACTCAGAGTAGAACCCGCTCAGTGACGCATGTCAAGGCTAAGACTCATTCTGGGGCTCATAGTAAGCCTCCATCTAAAAAGAGTGAGCCAAAGAAAGTTGAGGATGATAATCATTCCTCCAACCACAGCAGCGTCCCAAAGCAGGAGATTAAGCTGAAACATGACACGTACAGCAGGTCCTGTACGTACAAGTATTTTGTATCTTGCAAGCCCAGAGATTTCACTGGGGAAAAAGGAGCCGTCGACTGCATGACGTGGATTGACGAGATGGACACTGTAGTTGATATCAGCGGGTGTGCTGATAGGGACGTCGTGAAGTACGTGTCCCAGTCATTCAAAGGAGATGCGTTGGCATGGTGGAAGTCACTCCTACAAGCTGCCGGTAAGGCCACACTGTACAGTTTGTCATGGGAACAGTTTGTGGCCCTGATTAAAGAGAACTTCTGTCCGCAGCACGAGGTCGAGCGAATTGAATCGGATTTTGTATCCTTAGTTATGAAGAACCTCGATTGTCAAGCGTATCTTACTACGTTCAACACGCTGTCTCGCTTAGTGCCTTACTTGGTGACCCCGGAGCCGCGTAGGATTGCTCGATTCATTGGGGGTCTGGCACCAGAGATTAAAGCCAGCGTCAAAGCTTCAAGACCCACTACATTTAGATCCGTAGCGGATCTATCCCTCTCCCTCACTCAAGACGTGGTTAGATTGAGAGCTATGAGGAGCTCTGAGGAGAACAAACGAAAACGTGAGGATGACACCTCACGAAGATCTGAAAAGCGACATAGAGGGAACAACGACCACAGGAAAGGGTCGGGGTCTAGGAAAAATGATCATCAGTCGGGTGAGAAACCCAGATGCAAGATCTGCAGGAGGCACCACTTTGGGAGGTGTCGGTTGGAAACTAAATCCCAGTCTTTCGAGAAACGTTGTGGAATCTGCAAGTCCACAGATCATAAAGCTGTGGATTGCAAAAAGATGAAGGATGCAACGTGTTTTGGTTGCAACGAGAAAGGGCACATTCGGCCCAACTGCCCAAAGGTTGCAAAGAAGGCCGAGGAAGGGAAGAAGACTAATGCTAGAGTCTTCAAAATGGACGCAAAGGAAGCAGTCCTCGATGATAACGTCATTACCGGTACGTTTCTTGTAAACGATATTTTTGCTAGAGTTTTATTTGATTCAGGAGCCGATAAGTCGTTTGTAGATGATAAGTTTTGTAAACTGTTGAACCTTCCTGTTAAAACCTTAAGCGTGAAATATGAGGTGGAATTAGCCGATGGAACCATAGAAACCGCCTCGACTGTTCTAGATGGATGTGTTATATCCATTAGGAATCATTCTTTCCCGCTATCCTTGCTTCCCTTTAAGTTAGCTGGATTCGACATAGTGATAGGCATGGATTGGTTGTCGAGTAACCAAGCCCAGATTCTGTGCAATAGAAAGCAAGTAATAGTTAAGACTCCGTCTGGTGAGTCGCTTACTATTCAAGGAGATACCCAGCATGGATTGCCGGAGCAAGTGTCCATGCTCAAGGCATCCAGGTGCATGCAGAAGGGATGTGTCATTTATATGGCACAAGTTACCATTGATGAGCCGAAGCCGAAGATTGAAGATATTCCTGTTATTTCGGAATATCCTGAAGTTTTCCCTGAAGAACTACCCGGATTGCCACCGGATAGACAAGTAGAGTTTCGGATAGATATCATACCAGGTGCAGCACCTGTAGCAAGAGCACCATACAGATTGGCACCAACGGAGATGAAGGAGTTGAGGACGCAGTTGGATGAGCTTTTAGCCAAAGGTTTTATTAGACCTAGCTCGTCTCCTTGGGGAGCGCCAATCTTGTTCGTTAAGAAGAAGGACGGTTCGATGCGTCTGTGCATCGATTATCGTGAGCTTAATAAGGTTACTACCAAGAATCGGTATCCGTTACCCAGGATCGACGATCTATTCGATCAGTTGCAAGGAGCAAGTTACTTCTCCAAGATTGACCTCAGGTCAGGTTATCATCAGTTGAAGGTCAAGGAGGAAGACGTACACAAGACCGCGTTTAGGACTCGTTATGGACATTACGAGTTCCTAGTGATGCCGTTTGGGCTCACTAACGCACCAGCCGCGTTCATGGATCTCATGAACCGTGTCTGCAAGCCTTATCTAGATAAATTCGTCATTGTCTTTATTGACGACATCCTTATCTATTCGAAGAGCCAAGCTGACCATGAGAAACACCTTCGTTGTATTCTCAAACTCCTGCATCAAGAGAAGCTTTACGCCAAATTTTCGAAGTGTGAATTTTGGCTTCGAGAAGTCCAGTTCCTTGGACATGTAGTAAGCGAGCGTGGTATTCAAGTAGATCCCGCTAAAGTCGAAGCAGTCATGAATTGGCAGGAGCCGAAGACGCCTACCGAGATTCGCAGTTTCCTCGGATTGGCAGGATATTATAGGAGATTCATCGAGAACTTCTCAAGGATTGCTGCGCCCCTAACTTCGTTGACCCGTAAGAAGATTAAGTTTGATTGGGGCCCTAAGCAGCAGGAATCCTTTGACATTCTGAAGCAGAAGCTGAGCAATGCGCCAGTATTGACATTGCCCGATGGTATAGATGAATTTGTGGTGTATTGTGATGCATCACATACTGGCATGGGTTGTGTACTCATGCAGAAAGGCAAAGTCATTGCCTACGCTTCTCGACAGCTAAAGGTGCACGAGAAGAACTACACCACCCACGATTTGGAATTGGGTGCGGTTGTATTTGCTTTGAAGTTATGGAGACATTACTTGTATGGAACCAAGTGCATAATTTATTCGGATCACAAGAGTCTTCAGCATTTGTTCAATCAGAAGGAATTGAACATGCGTCAAAGGCGATGGATGGAAACTCTCAATGACTATGATTGTGAGATAAGATACCATCCAGGCAAGGCAAATGTGGTTGCCGACGCCTTAAGTAGAAAGGAAAGGGTTAAACCGATCAGAATCAATGCCAAGCGCATTGAAATAAGGAATAATTTGAATGAAAGGGTGTTAGCTGCACAGAAGGAAGCTGTGCTGGAAGCTAACTATCCTGCAGAGAAGTTGGGAGTAACTGAGGAGCAGTTATCCCACGACAAAGATGGAATGCTACGACTAAACGGACGAATATGGGTTCCAGTATATGGAGGACTTCGGGATGTTATCCTCCAGGAAGCCCACAGCTCTAAATATTCCGTTCATCCTGGAGCTGATAAGATGTACCAGGATCTGAAATCAAACTACTGGTGGATTGGTTTGAAAAAGTCCGTGGCCGAGTATGTGGCCAAATGTTTGACTTGTGCGCAAGTCAAGGCTGAGCATCAGAAGCCGTCAGGTTTGCTTCAGCAACCTGAAATTCCCAAGTGGAAATGGGAAATGGTGACAATGGATTTTATCACCAAGTTGCCGAAGACGAAAAAGGGAAATGATACCATTTGGGTCATAGTTGACAGACTGACTAAGTCAGCTCATTTTCTACCCATCAAAGAGACGTATAGCTCAGATATGTTAGCTCAATTATACGTCGATAAGATAGTAGCACTACATGGTATACCTATATCTATTATCTCTGATAGAGATACTAGATATACATCACATTTTTGGAAAAGTTTCCAACAGTCGTTGGGCACTCGTTTGAATTTTAGTACTGCTTACCATCCTCAGACCGATGGTCAGAGTGAGCGTACTATTCAAACCTTGGAAGACATGCTTCGTGCATGTGCGATCGATTTAGGTGGTAGTTGGGATAAGCACCTACCACTGATTGAATTCTCCTACAACAATAGCTACCATTCCAGCATAAAGGCTGCGCCTTTTGAGGCCCTATACGGTAGAAAGTGTAGATCGCCCATTTGTTGGGCAGAAGTTGGAGATGTCCAGTTGTCTGGACCAGATATCGTCTTTGAGACGACAGACAAGATCGTTCAGATCCGTGATCGTTTGAAAGCTGCCAGGGATAGGCAGAAAAGTTATGCGGATCCTAAGCGCAAAGATTTTCACTTTGATGTGGGTGAAAAAGTGTTGCTTAAAGTATCACCTTGGAAAGGTGTGATGAGATTTGGAAAGAAAGGCAAGCTGAGCCCGAGATATATAGGACCTTTCGAGATAATCGAACGTGTCGGGGCAGTCGCTTACAAGTTAAACTTGCCTGAAGAGCTTAGTGCCATTCATAATGTGTTTCACATCTGTAATTTGAAGAAGTGTTTCGCTGACGATTCACTGGTTATACCGCATACAGATATACACATAGACGAAAGTCTAAAGTTTGTTGAAAAACCTTTGTCGATTGAGGATCGACAGGTAAAGAAGCTTCGAAGGAAGCACGTGCCTATTGTCAAGGTCAAATGGGATGCCCGTAGAGGTCCCGAATACAC
The DNA here is from genome assembly GCF_002127325.2 of Helianthus annuus. Taxonomy (NCBI): domain Eukaryota; kingdom Viridiplantae; phylum Streptophyta; class Magnoliopsida; order Asterales; family Asteraceae; genus Helianthus; species Helianthus annuus. The sequence goes on along the minus strand of NW_023395641.1, from coordinate 12,012 downwards.
GTGGGAAGTGGAATCCACGATGAAAGAAAAATATCCCCATTTGTTTGAATAAATCTCGGGGTCGAGATTTCTTTTAAGGGGGTGAGGATGTAACACCTCGAAAAATTTCGTCCAATAATGTCTTGACACGTGTCATAAGGTTCCGTTATGTGAAAACATACTTTAGAGGGACTAAAAGTGACAAACAGTGAAAACTATGGAACATAAGGGTCCAAAGTGTCAACAATGGATAAATAGGCTCTATGATAACCCCACATAATGTTTATAACCTTTAACGGATGGTTCATGAATCATACGACGCGGAAATTGCCCAAAAGTGAAGTATCGTAAACTATAGGGGCCAAAAGTGTCAACATGTTTAATTTATACCTCTGAGTGGACTTTTGGCAGACCCAAAGCTTTGTATAGCTAAAATATACTCACTAGAATATGTGGTAAAAATTTCATGAAGTTTCGTCAACGTATGAGAAAGTTATGGCCAAAACCGTACTTAAGGGACTAAAAGCGTCAACGTCGAATTTCAGGGTTTTTCGGTTGAGCGCAAAGTTATCCGAGGGCATTACCATGTTGGTAAAAGTCCTAAGGTTCTTAGAAACCAAGTTTGGGGGTTTACGGGTCGAGAAAAGTAGCCGAAACGGCACGTTCAAGCTCAGGGACCAATTCTGTCAATGCACGAAAGTTGTTTGGCTGAAACAGGGGTCAGGCGACCCGCCTGGGAAAGCCCAAGCGGGCCGCGTGGGTTGCCCAGCGACAGAAATCGTGTTTGGGTCAGATTTGGGTCCGATTTTGAGTTGCTAACAGCTGGTCTTGCCTCCAATTGCACCAATTAAGAGCCATGCATGCCTACCATCAACAGTAACCCTCAGAATCTCAGCTTTAAATCCGAATTTAGCTCATTTCTTGACATTTACAATAGTGAACAAGAACACCAAGACTTGCAAGAGCTCTCAAAGCTTCTCTGGAGATAATCTGAGCATCAAGGCCGACTTCTAGTGTCCACTAAACATCCTTAGGACCATTGTAAGCATTCAATTCGTTCTCTAATCCATTCTTGTTGTGATTATTAGTAAAAGTCAAACTGGGTGTTCATAACCTTTGACTTTCTGATTAAACGGATTTCTTTCAGTAATTTCTCGAATTGAAACTTGTTATAGATTGGTATTTATGTGGGAAACAAACCCTCTAAAGGGTACTAACTGATTCCCACTACATGCATGCTTAATGACGAGTCAAACCTATTTCTAAAAAGTCAACAGAAGTGATTTTTGCGAAAAATGACATGATTAATGATATAGATGACATGCAACCTGATTGATCATTGAAAATAACTTGTAATATATATATAAATGTGTTTTAATCATCATCAACTCGACAATCTATAGTATAGCCACGAATCGGAACCGAAAGTCTTGTAAAACGATTATTTCGTAGACTATCGATTCGGATTCGTACATGCATGTACAAGATCTGTATTGGAAAGTATTTTTGACTATTTTTATTTTAGTTAAACTTTCTGGAATTTTCTTTGATTGAGTCTATGCTTAGCCTATTCGAATGCTTGTTTCCGGTTTATGCATAAAGTTGACTATTTTGCCCTTTTTGATTTAAACCGGGATTTTTGGAAAAGTGAAAGGATAGAAATCTTTATTTTTATTATATAAACTTGCACCGAAAGTTTCGGATCAGTTGGTGGTCCAGATTGTGAGTTATGGCCATTAGCGTAAAACTATATTATAAATTTACATAAACGGTCCTTTACGCGTAGAACCCATTTCTGGCCACGTTTTGGTATAAAACTTTTTACCAACAGATGTAATATAATATTCTGGGAATTTTGATGATTTTTAATTAAGTTTTGGCTGAACGGATCCTAGATCACCTAGTCATTTCGGCTTATGTCGGTTTTGACCGTTTTAGCTATAAAAGGAGTTTTACACATCCGTTTGACCCGAAACCTTTTTCTACTGATTTTGTATGATGAATAAATTATTATAAGACTTCTGGAAATATAAAAATCTCAGATTTACTGTGAAAACCCGAAAACGCCCTTAAATCGTATTTTTAGCGTTTTAAGCGCATAGTAAGCGTTGTACTTGTTTTAAACCTATAAAACTTATACCTACTGATGTAAATCACATATTTTCATATAATAACAGTAAGTATGATATTTTGAACTCAGGTTTCCAGTTTTGGCATTTTTAGCCCTTGTGAAATTACTAAATTGCCCCTACGGTGCATAGTTTGGTTTTAAATGATATATTTGATATATGGGTCATACCCTACTGATATAATATGATATATTAAGTATATTTACTGTATGAACCAGACCCGAAACTCAGATTTCTAATTTTACCCTTTTATTATCTTTTAAATGACCAAAATGCCCTTCTAAGGCATAAATTGAGTTTAAAATTATCCCGGGCAATATAGGACATAACTTACTGATGTAATATCATATTCTAAGCATATTAATTCAGGGAACTTGCATTTGAATCCTTTGGCTACCCATATCGCCCTTTTCGCGTTCGGTTCGGTTTACGTAACTAGTTTGCGTAAATTGACCGAAACGGGTCAAACGATATCATTTTTACTTCAAAATCCAGAATGTATTTAGTATACCCATATTATACAAGTATTCAAACTTGTCGGGTCTAAATCACATTCTATCCGGTCTTTCGTTTAATCGTGCGTAAACCGTATCATTCCTAAAACTAACCGGTCAAAGCTTAAGCTTAAATAAAAGGCCGTTAGGAATCTAATAGGGTAATTATAAACCTTTGTTCCAGATTAGGAAGCCCGGTAAAAGCTACCACCACTTATCGTTTGTGACTTATACTTGCTCAGGTAAATACATTTTGACTTATTTTCCCTATACGGGCTTGGGGTACGGTATTTAAAATACCGCTTGATCGGGCGCACAAGTCCTGCTCCTTATAGGTGTTCAGTCTTGAATAGCTTGTGCGACTTCGTTTAAACAGTTTTGTCTTACTTAAAAGGCTTTGGGGGGTTGTTGACCGTGTCCCGGATATCCTTGGCATTATCTTACGAGATGGCCACGACCAGAGCACGGGGTGTAGGCGTACACCCGTCGTGTATAACTCTTTGATGTGGTGTGTCAATTAAATCTCTAGCCCGGACAGTAGATCCCGGGCCACCAGAGATATAAGTGCATGTAAATCGTTCACAAGTTTATATTATATAATTATCCCAAGTTAATAAAAATATTTATGCCTTGTGCATTTAAATCAATTTTCAATCATTTTCAAAATGAGTCAGTCGATTTGTATTTACCAGTGTAAACTGACGTATTTTTCCCAAAAGATTAAGTGCAGGTACTATACGGAAATAGGCTGGCTGTTTCCTAGAGAGCGTCCACAATAGTCTCGCAAACTCGGACGACATTTATCTGTTGAACTATTGTTTCTATTTTTATTTGATCCGCCTGTGGATCCATTTCAACTACTGTGATATTTATTATTACGCTTTATTTAAAGTTGAAATGTTTCTATTCTGCTTCCGCTGTGCATTATTGTATTGTGTTGATTGTCTATGACGATGCCAACTACGTCACTGTACCCCACACCGGGCCCACCGGTGACACGTGGAAATTGGGGGTGTGACATGTTGGAACCGCATTCCGACAACCTCGTTGCTCCCGAAAATACCTTCTTACCTAGAAAAGACGCGGACGATAGTCGTCCCTGTGCCGATTGTGCCGTGAAGGACTCCCCATCGACTTCGTTTGATGCATACATAGACCTGAGCGATTCGGCATACACCTTCTTTAACGAGAGCCCGGGAAAGGGTTGGACTTGTCCACCTAGAATGAAAATAGGAATTACCCTCACCGACAACCTCTTGCGTTCTCGCCTTAGTATAGGACAATTAAGGTATCTTAGGCACTTTGGGGTTGTTCCAACAAGTCAAGAGCCACCCGATATAGATTAGCTCCTTAGTAAGAAACAAAACTCCATAAAACAGCCTGCCGACACGGGGCCGTGCCCGGTCAACACGCCCCCGTGTTCACTCAGAAGATTCTCTGCTGATTCTGTCAGAATACGGACAAAATGTGTCAGGATTTTCTCTGCACACGGGGCCGTGTCCAGCGGACACGGGGCCGTGTCCAGTGTGCTGTCGTTTTCTTTAAATGCAGCCTGAATCCTGCTCATTTTTGACCACTTCACCAAGCAGAGATTCCTGGGATCTTCACATATACCATCCTAGGTAAGTGCTAAAAGAAGGTTCCTAAGGACCATCTTGTCTTTTCCACTTTTGTTCATTTCTCCTTCTTCCAAAAACTTTTCAAACCTTACCTCCATGGAAGCTTGGAAACCCATGATTCCAACCTTCTATGAAAGGTTTGTAGGAGTTTTTGCTACAGATTCTTGTCTAAAGTTAGTTCTATAACTTTGTTTTAAATTATCTAAGCTTAAAACACAATAAAAGTGTATTAAAATAATTTAAAAACCTGGAGTCGTTAGACAAAAATCCTGCAGATAGCTGAACACGGGGCCGTGCTCATTGAGCACGGGGCCGTGTTCGAGGTACTGTTTTGCAAAAGTTTAGTTATCTTCGGATTATTTCGCAGAAAATGGCCAGCAGGAACAGCGGAACATCTTCGAGAAATAACCGAAATGGAGGAGGTCGTCTACGGCAGAGGATTCCCTAGTAAACTACGTTTACGCTTTGAGGGAAGCCATAGACGAGATGACGGGAGTAGAAGAAGCTTTGGTGGATCGTATTAATCATCTGACGGTAGGTTTGGAGGGCTGCCTACGAGAAGTAAATCTCTTGCACCAGAGATTAAACCTTCTCGCTTCCCCGCCTTTGGTCCCGGTGATAACCCAAAGGGCGTGGAATGTAGTACCCGAGGTCATCATTCCAGCAGAATGGCACGCCATGCACCAAGTACCTCAACCAAGGGTGGTGCAAGGAGTCCCGGTGAGCATTCCTCCTCGAGACATCGAAGAGAATGAAGCTACCTTCTACCTCCCAAGGGAGATAGAAGAATGGCTTTGAATGACAACCGAGGAGCCATCGGCTAGAGAGAGTTACTACATCGGGAAGCTATTCCCGAAATTTTCTTAAATAAGTAGAACCCTTATGATAACCTTATGTATCCCCTAGTTATTTAGCTAACTTAATGTAATGTCTCTCTATGATTTGCAATACTATGATGGTTTTTATGATTGATGGTTGTCGTGAGAATAAAACACACTCATGGTGGTAATGGATGAAAAAGGGAACGAGAAAAATGGAACCATACACGAAGAACAGAGCAACCCGACAAAAATCTCCATCACAGAAGGCTCAACACGGGCCGTGCCCAACCAACACGGCCCCGTGCTGAGCCCCTGCAGAAAATCACCCAGTTCAGGTAACTGGACACGGGCCGTGTTCAGCGGACACGCCCCCGTGTCCAGGCTTCTGTTTCAATTCTGTAATTTTTGTTACTGGCACTTGACCACGGGGCCGTGCCCGGTGAACACGGGGTCGTGTCCAGGATGCCAGTAACATAAATCTTTGCTTTTTAACCCACTTTTATACATTCTAATCAACCAAAAACATTATTTTTGGACACATTGAGGACAATGTGTAATTTAAGTGGGGGGGGATGCTAAAACCTTGAAATTTTGCAAAATCCTAAACACAAGCCTTACACAAAACTCTATTGGAACCGCTAAACACCCCAAATTTTTTCAAAAACTTTTTCATTTTTTTATTTTACTTGTCTTAGTTTAAGTTGGGAATAACAAGTTCTAAAAAGGTTATATTTTTATAAGTTTACAACCGATAGCGTCGTGATAAAAAAAGAACCAACATAAGAAAATTATGAAACGGTATAACAAGTCTAGTTAAAAATTCGATTATATATGCTTGGTCACATTAAAAACCCATTCCCACAAAAGTGAGTTTTGAGCCTTTATTGAGCACAAAAATACACATATTTAGATTAAATGCTCATTTTTCGTTTCTTGTGTGAATAGCCGCTCGGTCCTTACAAATCTAGAATTTGCCACGACGATACATTCCCGGTCCTTACCAACTTAAACCCAAGTAAGTAAATGATGGAGGCATTAGGACTAACCATTTTTTTTCTTTCAAAACCATTATTTTTCAATTTTTTTTACCTACCCAAAATCCCCCTAGATAGCCCCTTTGAGCCTAAACCTTTCATTTCATTACCCCAAAACCCTTTTTACCCACCAAAAACCTTTTTATTTTATTTTTTTTTATTTTAGTAAGAAGTTCGCTTTTTCGTAAACTCACCTTTTTATGTGACGTTGATGTGTGTAAAATGCAACATATAAAACACATCAATTAAGGCATAAAACTAACCCTTTTTAAGTACTAATGTTGGAAAAAGAGTGTTTTTGTCTTCCTTTTGTATTTTCAGGATGAAATGAGCTCAAAATCACAAAAGAAGCAAAAAGACCACTAATTCTACCATAAATACAAGAAAAGGAACAAAAGTAGACTGCCCGGACCCTCAACGGCACCTCCCAAAGCAAAAAGGAAGAAACAGAGTCTGAACACGCCCCGTGTCCAGCGAACACGGGGGCGTGCCCAGGAAGCAGCAGAAAAGACAAACCAGTAGAAGCTTCCATTGCCCACCACGGGGCCGTGTCCAGCGAGCACGGGGGCGTGGTGAAAGTACAGCAGGCGCATTAATTGTAATTCGCAATTACAATTAATGAGGAGAGAGAGTGTCAGGCGGGCACGGGGCCGTGTCCAGCGGACACGGGGCCGTGTCCAGCCTTCTGTTCAGCCTATAAATAGAGGAGCTTGGCTTCATTCTCTCTCATCCCTTGGCACACCACCTCTCTCACACTTCATCCACCACCCACCACCACCATAACACCATCATCCACCACCATCATCCATTGTCCATCATAGAGTGTGTGAGTCGTCTCAGGATCCAAGATTGATCGTAAGAGTTCTTGACAATCAAGGCCATGTTTGCCTAAGTCTCTTACATCACTTGGTGAAGACAAGTGTTTAGTATAATACTTTTTATTTTTAATCTTTTGCACTTTTTATTTGGTTTTGTATTAATGACTTTAATAACTAGTTACTTATGTTGAAGGTGATCTTTCCTTATCGTTTGTCCGTGGTGTCTTGGCGTTATTTTACTGTCTATATAAAATAAAAGATTTTCACCATTCATATCTCCACGGTCTATATGGAGGTATGTTGGCTACCTGGTCGGGGGTTAAGGGAACGGTTTGGTAAGGGTCTTGCCCTTGTTCAGCGTTTAGAGGTCCTGCTTGGGACCTGGGTCAAATTTAGTAGGATCTCCTTCAATGCCCATAGGTATTGGATGGCGGGGATCCAAACTCTTTGACCCCCTCATAAGTTAACTACTATTAATACTATAACCCGGCTATTTAGGACTGTATCCCTGTTGACTCAGACTACTTAGCCGAGGGTAACGTCACCGCCAAAAGCGGGGCCTACCATAATTTGCATTAATAACTTAATTCATTATCTTTCAATAATCCGACCCTTTAGGATTGTATCCTTGCTGACTCAAACTACTGGGTTGAGGGTAACGTCGCCTTCAAAAGAGGGGCCTACTACAATAACTAAGATAATCTCTTAAACAAGTGCAAAAGTGCGAAAATAATCAAAGGTTATACTAATACACGTGTCGGAACCAAGTGATTCATCTTGTCTATCTGTTTTTATTTTATTTTTATTTTCAGCATTTAGTTAGTTTTTATTTTTCTTAGTTTAAAACATTTTTCTAACTTTTTGATTTGATTAGACGTTGAGGATAAACCGGTATTAAAAGCTCTTGTGTCCTTGGACGACCTCGGTATCTTACCAACACTATACTACGTCCACGATGGGTGCACTTGCCCATATGTGTGTTTAGTGTTAGTGAATATCGTGTTTTATAAATTTAAAACTTGGCTAAAAGTGTAAAAAGGGCTTAAATACTCATCAAAATAATATTACACTACACACGCATCTAGTTTTTGGCGCCGTTGCCGGGGACACAAGGATTTTAAGAAAGTTAGGAATCAACGGCCTAATCATATTTTTATTTTTCTTTAATTTTTTAGGATTTTTTCTTAAATTTTTAGCTTCTGCAGAGCTCAGCACGGGGCCGTGCCTGGTCGGACACGGGCCGTGCTCAGCAAAGTTACTGGCAGTTTTTTGTTTTTCAAGTTACAGAAGGCTGACCACGGGGCCGTGCCGGTGCAACACGGGGCCGTGTCCAACCTCCAGTAACTGGGATCTGTAAAACAATCACTGTATTTCCGACCACGGGGCCGTGTTCGCTCAACACGGGGCCGTGGTGAACCTTCTGACCGACATTCTTTTTTTGTTTTTATTGCAGGACTTGGAACCCGACACCATCCTCACATAGTGTATGAGCTCCAGTTCTAATAAAGACATAAAAGAACCGCTAGAAGAACCCGAACGCTTTCTCAGAAAAAGGTTAAAAGCCAAAAACCAAGAGAAGGTTTCGGGTGATCCACCCCCAATGGCGGACCAACGTACCCTTATGGATTATCTACGGCCCACCGTAGGTAATCTAGGCGCCGCTATCAATGCTCCGAATGTCGAAGCCAATAACTTCGAGCTCCGACCGCATTTGATACAAATGCTCCAAAACTCCGCAACCTTCCACGGGCTTGTGGACGAGGATCCTCATCTACATATAACTAATTTCTTAGAAATATGTGATACCTTTCGGATCAATGGAGCATCAAACGACGCCATACGCCTCCGTATGTTTCCGTTCTCACTAAAAGACCGAGCGAAAGCTTGGCTCAACACCCTCCCAGCTGGATCGGTAAACACCTGGGATGAACTAGCCCAAAAGTTTCTATATAAGTATTTCCCTCCTTCTAAAACTGCTAAATTAATGGCTGAAATTAATACATACTCACAAGAGGACGGGGAATCCTTATATGAAACATGGGAAAGGTTCAAGGAGCTACTACGCAAGTGTCCCCATCATGGCCTCGCAATATGGCAACAAGTATCCACTTTCTACAATGGATTGTTGCCACACACTAGGCAGACACTTGATTCTAGCTCCGGGGGACTTTTAGGTAATCGACGCCCACACGAAATATATAATCAAATTGAGGAAATTGCTCAAACCAATTTTCAATGGCACACTCCCCGGGGAAATAAGTCTATCGCCCCGGGCGCCCATAAGGTCGACGAAAGCACCTCTTTACAAGCCCAAATCGAGGCCCTTTCTTCAAAAATTAAAAAACTAGAAATGACAAAAACAGTCTCGGTTATGGCTTGTGAAGGGTGTGGTGGGTCACATGAAAATTGGAGTTGCATGAAAGAAACGGACGATCAACAAGAAATGGTAAACTACATTGATAATAGACCTAGGCCGTCGGGTCCTCCAACGGGAACTTACAACCAAGGATGGCGAAACCACCCAAACCTTGGTTGGAGGGAAACCGGCAATAGTAGTAACCAACAAACCCAACGAACAAACTTTCAGCAATCAAGAAATGAGTCACAAAATTTCACTCAACAACAAGGTGGACGAGAAAGGCTCGAAGATACTATATCTCGCCTCGTCTCCGACACTGATAAGAAAAACTCGGAAAGATTTCTACAATTAGAATCTAATTTTAGGAATCAACAAGCTAGCATTCAAAACATAGAAAAACAAATAAATCAACTAGCACAAAATTTTTCCGAGAGACCGCAAGGCGCATTACCTAGCAATACCGAAACAAACCCAAAGGCACAAGTTCACCTCATCACACTACGAAACCGCACCGTAGGGCCTGCAGAAGTACCTCAACCAACGGAAGAAACAATGCCAACACATCTGCAGGAAAAGAACTCTCCCCCATCACCAGAACCTACCAAGGCTCCTCGAGTTCCATACCCCGGTAGGTTAATTCGTCAAAAAACCAATGAGCAATTCGCAAAATTTGAAAGTTTGTTAAAACAATTGCATGTCAATATTCCTTTTATCGAAGTCCTAACTCAAATGCCTAAATACTCTAAATTTATAAGGGACTTCCTTACACATAAAAAGAAAATTGAAAATTTGCAATTAGTTAATTTAGGCGAAGAATGCTCTGCCCTCGTACTCAATAAACTACCCCAAAAGAAAATCGATCCCGGAAGTTTCACGATTCCATGTTCAATAGGGGAATCACTCGTTCGCAATGCCTTGGCCGACTTAGGGGCTAGCATTAACCTCATGCCCTCGTCAATGTTTAAAAGGCTTGGCTTGGGAACCACGAGCCCTACAAAAATAAGCATACAACTCGCCGATCGATCAGTCAAGTTCCCACAAGGTGTCATCGAGAATGTCTTGGTAAGGGTAAGCAAATTCGTTTATCCCGTTGACTTTGTCATACTCGATATGGAGGAGGACACCGAGGTCCCCCTTATCCTAGGGAGACCCTTCCTTGCCACAGCACAAGCAGTGGTAGACATGAATGAAGGGACACTGACTTTAAGGTATGGGGACGATGAGGTGAAGTTCGGAGTTGGGAAGAAAATAGAAGACGACGACCCAGTCAATTACATGAAGGTTATTGATTCAAGCTTGGATGCCGCTCTCCGACGGTGTAACTTGGGAAGTAAGGCACTCCACTCAGAAAAGATATAACCAGAAATCGGGTCTAGCCAAGGACCCTTATAAACGTGGCGCACCACGGAGGCATTCCGCGGATCTATCCTTAGTTTAGTTTAGTTTAGTTTAATCTTTTAATTTTTGCAGAATAAAACACACTCATGGTGGTAATGGATGAAAAAGGGAACGAGAAAAATGGAACCATGCATGAAGAACAGAGCAACCCGACAAAAATCTCCATCACAGAAGGCTCAACACGGGCCGTGCCCAACCAACACGGCCCCGTGCTGAGCCCCTGCAGAAAAATCACCCAGTTCAGGTAACTGGACACGGGCCGTGTTCAGCGGACACGCCCCCGTGTCCAACCTTCTGTTTCAACTTTGAAATTTTTTGTTACTGGCACTTGACCACGGGGCCGTGCCCGGTGAACACGGGGCCGTGTCCAGGATGCCAGTAACAAAAATCTTTGCTTTTTAACATACTTTTATACATTCTAATCAACCAAAATATTATTTTTGGACACATTGGGGACAATGTGTAATTTAAGTGTGGGGGGGATGCTAAAACCTTGAAATTTTGCAAAATCCTAAACACAAGCCTTACACAAAACTCTATTGGAACCGCTAAACACCCCAAATTTTTTTCAAAAAAAAAAACTTTTTCATTTTTTATTTACTTGTCTTAGTTTAAGTTGGGAAGAACAAGTTCTAAAAAGGTTATATTTTTACAAGTTTACAACCGATAGCGTCGTGATAAAAAAGGAACCAACATAAGAAAATTATGAAACGGCATAACAAGTCTAGTTTAAAATTCGATTATATATGCTTGGTCACATTTAAAAACCCATTCCCACAAAAGTGAGTTTTGAGCCTTTATTGAGCATAAAAATACACATATTTAGATTAAATGCTCATTTTTCGTTTCTTGTGTGAATAGCCGCTCGGTCCTTACAAATCTAGAACTTGCCACAACGATACATTCCCAGTCCTCACCAACTTAAACCCAAGTAAGTAAATGATGGAGGCATTAGGACTAACTATTTTTCTTTCAAAACCATTATTTTTCATTTTTTTAACCTACCCAAAATCCCCCTAGATAGCCCCTTTGAGCCTAAACCTTTCATTTCATTACCCCAAAAACCATTTTTACCCACAAAAAAAAAAAAAAAAAAAAACCTTTTTCATTTTTTCACCCTTTATTTTAGTAACAAGCTCGGTTTTTCGTCAACTTGCCCTTTCATGTGACATCAAAAAAAAAAAAAAAAAAAACAAACGAAAGCTATAAAAAGCTTGTTTGGAGAAATACTTCAAAAATAATAAGTCACTAAAAACAAGGTATTTGACGAAAACCGACACTTGTTACGATTTTTCGCCCTTTTTACTAACCACTAACCAACCACCCACCTTTAACACACAACACAATTCTCACACGCTTAG
>NW_023395640.1:0-18290 GCF_002127325.2 Helianthus annuus | reverse complement strand
TTCCATATGCTTAACTTTAAGGACATGTGTCTATATATAATTTGGACACGTTTTTACGTGTGTCACATAGATAGACAGTGTTTTGAGACCCAGTATGGGCCAGAGACTAAGTACTACACTAGTATGGTGTGTAGGGAAGTAAGGACCATAGAACTGCATTCCTAAGTGATAGTTTAAGTGCCGGAAAGTGCCTAAAACCCACTTAAAGTGCTGAATTTAGCATATTTCAGCAAAATTCAGCATTTTAACAAGATGGTAATATGTAAAAATATGACTAAATGGTCTTGAATGCTTTCCTAAGTGTCGGGAATTAAAAGTGTCACAAAAGGGTACATAAAGATCACTAAACGGAATAGTTTGACACTTTAACGAACCGGTATCTAACCGAACAACCGGACACTACCCGAAACACCAAAGTTATACTAGAAGCATTGTTTTATTATTTCTGAGCTAGTTATGATCCCCGAACACCCTAACACACTATATAACACACAATATGCATAACACCTAACTAATACACTTGTTGGTGCATCTAGTGTCTGTTAACTACGTTTTAATCAAGTCTTAGGTCTAAATAGGATAGATTAGGGTTGGAAATCAAGAAAGTGGGTTATTTCAGGTAATTCCGCTTGAAATGACAACATGTCATTTCAAGCGAAATCATAAGAATTGTAATTCCGCTCGAAATCGTTACTTGGTGATTCCGCTTGAGTGTGTTTGGAGCGGAATCAGGGTCTGCTTGAGAGTGTTTCAAGCGAAATCAGGTAGGTTATAAATAGGGAGTGTATGTGTCATTTGGAGCGAAATCAGACCAATTGTTCTGAGTCGAGGTGCTGCGGATTTTCGTCAGAAATCATTGTAAAGCTCAGAAATTACTAATAGAAAAGAATTGAAAAGGAAACAAGTTGTTTGACATTGTTTGCATTGATTCCGCTTTTGAAATGATGATGAACTACTCAACTTGACTGTTTAGGGTCACCGGAACGATCCAACAAGTGGTCTCAGAGCTTAGGACGAGGAGTTCATACCAATTCAGCTTGATTTCTCCGGATTCTCTCACTTCTACACCTTCTTTTCTGATTTGAACGATATTTTACGGTTGAAATGGCCTGATTTTGACATATATCAAGCGAAACATAGTGTTAACTAATCCCTGAGAGTTTTGGACCTTAATTCGAACAAATTCTGACAAAACAAACTAATTCCGCTTGAAAATCATTCGAATTTGATGACATCAGCATCTTATTCCGCTTGAAAAAGTTGTGCAATTTCAAGCGAAACCTGCTAAAAATCATATTCCGCTTGAAATGCTTGTGTAATTTCAAGCGAAACCAGTTAAATTCATATTCCGCTTGAAAGATATAGTCTTATTCCGCTTGAAACCAGATTCCGCTTGGAATTTCAAGCGAAATAAGAGATTTCGCTTCAAAAACTGGTCCCGCTTGAAAATTCTTGTTGATTTCGCTTGAAGCTGATTCCGCTTCAAAGTGATTCCGCTTGGATTTGCTGTTTTTCAAAAATTTAAAATTTTCTAAGTGTTTGTTGATTTTTCAGGTACGTGAAAGATGGACGAATTCATGAATCCTTTCAGTGATATGTATGCCTTTGCTGGAAACTCTGGAGATGATACTTCTAGCAACACAAATGAGAACACGCCAAATGCGAAGAAAACTTTGTCGGATACTTTAGGTGTGGAAAGTGCATACGGAACATACAATAAACCCCCGAAGTTGATGGCAATCGAAGAGTACAGTCGGTGGGCCAAGAAATTTGAAGAATGGTTAAAAGCATTTGCTTATCCGAGCTGGAAAAGTTTAAAGAACATATATATTGGAGAACAAAGTGGTGAACTTCTGACACAAACTGAAGATATAGAGAATTTTGTCGCGGAGCAAAAGTGCATCGCGTTGCTGTTTCAGTCTGTCCGAGAAGATAAAATATCTTTGATCGAGTATAACAATGCTAAAGATCTTTGGAAAAAGTTAGAAGTGAAATGCTTGGGTAGTAAATAAATAGTGAAAAACAAAAAGAAACTGCTAAGAAAAGAGTTTGATTTATTTGGTTGTTTATAGAATGAATTAGTTTGTAAGATGATTGAGAGGTTTGGGCACCTGAAGTTGGAATTGGTGAGACATGGAATTATCTAATCTCGAGATGAATTAGTCGACAAATTGTTTGATTCATTGCCAGATGAGATGGATTGGCAATACTATGCCTTGATGTTGAAGAATACGATCAAGTCTGAGGATCTTACAGTTGATTTGTTGATTGAAAGACTAGAAAGTCACGAACTGGAGATAAAGAAAACACACAAAGTCAATCACTCGTCATATCAACAGAACCTGGAGCTGTATTATCCAAAAAGCATGATTTCAAAGAATACGTCTCCCAAGACAGCTTTTTCTGCTGAAAATTCCAACACATCAAGCAAAGAAAGTACGAGCAGTGGATTTCACAGTGGCTCTTCCTCAACTTTTAGCCAATCAGCTGCAAAGAACCAATTTCAATGCAACATCGCTGTAGACTTAAAGAATGCTCAAAACTTTAGCAAGGAATCTTCGAAGCAACAGATGGTCTTCTTAGCGTCTATGCTAGAGTCGTATGAAAGCCTTGTGGCAGGCAAGATAGGCAACACCAACCTGACAAAGGAAGACTACGATCAGATAGATCCTGAGGAGATGGAATTGATCGACATAAGGTGTATGGCCAGTGCAGTGAGACGGGCGCAGCGTTTCATGGAGATTACAGGAAGGAAGTCTATTGGTGGACCTTCTACCAAGTTAGGCTTTGATAAGTCTAAAGTGACATGCTTCAAGTGTAAACAGAAAGATCACTTTAAACATGAATGCCGAAATGCTTATGCTGATGATTCTGAACATCCGTTCAGAGAAGACTACTACAAAAGAGCAATTTATCATCAGAATAAATTAGAACCGCCCAGGATGAAGCAGCTTGAGGATAATTCTAAAGAGAAATCCAGAGCTCTTGTTGTGATTCATGACGATGAAGGTTTTAACTGGAGCAAGTTGTTACCAGAGGAGGATGCGGTTGGATATGCGTTCATGGCAAAATCTGTTGAACCTGTTCCTTTTAAAGATAACAGAAATGAAGAAGAGAAGTATATCAGCGGGAGAATGAAAGCCCAAACCAGGATGATCAAAATATCTGAGAAATTCACTGAAGCAAAAAGAGCAAAGAGATGGGATCCAGACAGAGAATGTTATCTTGACCCCATGGGAAATATTGCTATTGATTCAAGAACCCTCGATTTTGATGCCATGATTCAACAAGTAGATGAAGAGGAAGAGTATTGGCAAAGAAAATGGTGGGGAGGTGGAGAAGAGAAAGAAAAATAAGAAAAGTCCAAGAAGATTGATGATGGGATCATTGACACATCATAAGAGTTGAATGCTGAAAACTTGGGAAAGATGGCTGACAAGGTGCTGGCTGTTAAGGAACTTGAGGTAGACTCTAAGTCTGAATCTGAGTCTAAAAGCCAGGTCAGTTCAAATGCATCAATGAGTGATTCAGGTAAGAAAGTAAAAGGTGACAGTGACTGCAAAAATTGCATGAAAGAATGCAAAGTTTGTAGTACAATCACTTACCTCAGTGGTAAGAAAGTTAATGATTTGACTGCTAGAGTCCGAAGTGTTGAGGATCAGATCCTTGACCGTGATAAATGGTTGAAAGCTTCGAACGACAGATTAAAAGAATTAACTAACAAAATTGAAAACGATAAAATTGACAAAGAAAAAGTTAGGAAAGAAAATGAGCAGTTAATTCTTGAAAATCATCAGATTTCTGAAAAATTTGAGAAGCTAAAACGAACGGTTAAAGATGCTGATGATAAAAATAGTAAGACAACAAAAGAAAATATCATTTGTCGGGAGTTCTTCGGGTAAAAGAAGAGTTAATCAACCAGCAACTGGATGAAATTGCAAAGTTGAAGCTTAAATTTCAAGAAGCTGAAATTGAAAATGAACGCATCCAGTTGAAACTAAAAAGTTACAAGTCTGCAAGCTTTGTTTTGCAACACATTGTTCCTAAACCCATCGGGAAAAACAAAGCTGGCGAAGATGTCTTTTCGGATGGAACCGGGGTGGGTTATCATCAAGTTCCACCACCAGTTTTAAACAATTATTCGAAAAAGCAATCAGGGTTGGCTAATCTTGAAGATGATAATGAAGTGAAACTTCCGGACACGATTGATGTCACATTCACTTCATCTTCCGATGACGATAGTGTCCAAACTGAAGTGGTAAAAAGTGTGGTTGAGAATGTTCTAAAATCTGAAAGTGACACTACTGAGGAAGATGAATGTTTCTTGGACAAATACATTCCGAAACAAAAGTCCAAAAACAACTTAAATGAAGAACCTAATCTTGTCATGTATAAGATGTCGGGATCGGATAAGTTGTATTCGGATTCTGAGTTTCCGTTGGAGAATGTAAATGTTGCCAAATTGACAAATGTGTTCAAATTGATTGAAATCGATTTGTCTGAAGTGGAAAGTTTAAACCAAACAAAAAAGGCAAATGAATTTTGAAAAAGATAAAGCTTACTACAACAAACATGTTGTTCCACTACGTTTTTATAACAACAATCGAAACAGATGGTCGAGTGGTTATCAGGGTGGTAAGAATTTTCAAAAGAAAAATGTTCAAAACAAGAAGTTTGTTGAGAAGAAAGTGTTTGTGAACAGTTCACTTTCTGATGAAGAATCAAAGATTTTTTCGAAATCAAACAAAGAGTTCTTTGAGAAGAAGGCTTCACAGCCTCAGTCTGAAGGTACAAGTCAGGTAGCTGACACCCGAACATGTTTCAAATGTAATCAAGTTGGACATATTGCACGAAAGTGTACCAACTTGAAGCCTAAGACTGAAGTTGTGAAGATTCAGAAAGAGAAAGTTGATGCTAAGGGAAAAGCTCCATTGATTGTTGAGAAAAAGGTTTTGAAAAATGAAAACATTAAAGCCAAAACTGAACCTGTAAAGAATGTGGTAACTAAAAATGACAAGTTTTACAAACGGATTGCATCGTCTCAACAAATTTGGAAGCCTAAAACAGAGAAACAAACTTCAACTCCAAAAGTGAAAAAGGTGGTGAATTCAGTTCCAATTGTGGATGATGCAAACTTTCCACCACTTCAGGCTAGAAATTTTAAGAAACAAAATGGGAAAGTTGAAGATAACACGGTATCACCCAAGGCTGGTCAGGCTTGGGTGGATGTTTTCTTCATTTGAAAAACCTGACTTGCCGGAGCTTCCTTGTTGATAATCGCGAAGCATGAATCGGCATCTTTATTGAAATATGTTTTTAAATCAATTTGTGATATGTGCAGGAACTTCCGAGATCCGTTTCGCGATGGATTATGGATAGTGGAGCTTCTCGACACATGACAGGAAAGACTGCATTGCTGTATGATGTTAGAAATTTCAATGGAGGTTATGTAGGATTCGCAGGTAACCAAGGTGGTAGAATTGTTGGTGAAGGAACGTTATCCAATGGGATTGTTACGTTTGAAAGAGTCAACTACATTGCTGAGCTGGAGAATAATCTACTGAGTATCTCGCAGATCTGTGACAGGATGTATACCACTCACTTTACTGACAAAGAATGTTTGATCTTGAAACCAGGATTTGTTATTCCTGAAGAATGGATTATCATGAGGGCACCAAGAGTCAATGATCTGTACGTGTTGGATATGAGTGTAGCAACGACAACCATGGGTCAGGCTCATTGTTTTGTGTCTAGAGAAACGGAGAAAGAATCACAGTTGTGGCACCGGAAGATGGGTCATATACATCTAAGAAAAATGAATCACTTGGTGCACAATGATTTGGTTACTGGAGTTCATGTAAAAGGTTTTCATCTGGAAGGGGAGTGCATTAGCTGTATCAAAGGCAAGCAGAAGAAAAAGTCACACCTTAAAAAGCAAGTCAATTCAGTTTCAAGACCTCTGGAGAGACTTCACATGGATCTTTTTGGTCCTGTGAATGTTAAAAGTATTACAGGAGATCTCTACTGTCTTGTGGTTACTGATGATTATTCCAGATTTTCGTGGGTATCATTCTTGAAGTCGAAAGATGAAACATATGATAGTTTGATGGCGTTGTTCAGAAAAATTGAAAATCTGTACCAAAGGCGTATCAGAAGAATTAGAAGTGATAATGGTACTGAATTCAAGAACAGCAAGATGGAAGAATTTTGTGATGAAAGAGGTATATTGCATGAGTTTAGTGCTCCGTACACTCCGCAGCAGAATGGAGTCGCTGAAAGAAAGAATAGGACACTAATCGAGATGGCTAGAACAATGCTTGCTGATTCAAAGCTACCGATAAATTTTTGGCAGAAACTGTTTCCACCACATGCTATACGCTCAACAGAGTTCTCACTGTCAAGAAATTCAACAAAACGTGCTTTGAGTTGATCAATAATCGCAAACCAAATCTGAAGTATCTTGAACCGTTTGGGTCACCCTGTACTGTTCTAGAACCTTTTGGAAAGTTTGGTCCGAAGAGTATTGAAGGGATATTCATAGGTTATGCAAGTCCATTACAACGAGTCTTCGTTCCAAGTCTGAAGCGGATTATTGAAGCTCCCAATGTTGAATGTCAAGGTAATACAATGCCGCCGCAGAATCCTGGAGATTCATGGCGTTATCATTACGATACTTTGTGGGATTCGTTTGACATGATGGAAGAACCAGAAGAAGAAGAAGAAGAAGAAGATTTCTTTGATGAGTTGGATATTTTGCAAGAGTATGAGTCATCGCAGGAAGCTGAGTATTCAAGGAGACCACGACAAACTTCAAATGACAATGACGCAGGTCCGAGTAATGCTGGAGAACATGATGATATTCAACAAGATGAAGTTGCTCAAGATATTCAGACGACAAAGAATGATAATCAAGAATCTTAGAACATGCCAGTATTCGATCATGGTGATTCAGATTCTGAGGGGGAGCAAATTCAGATCTCAAGTCAAACAGATCCTGTCAGTGAACATGGTGCAAATCAGAATGTTACTAATCTGGAAGGCGATTTAGATGTTCCAGGCGAGGTGATGCCAAGAACTCTTTCATACCATCCAGAGGAGCTGATCATTGGAGAACTACAATCAGGCGTCTGCACTAGACGTCAAATTGACCAAGGACTTACTTGTTTTTATTCTACAGTAGCACCTTTACAAACTGAGTTTTCACTGAGTTGTTTTATTTCGCAGATCGAACCGCGAACATATAAAGAGGCGCTAACTGAAGATTCTTGGGTCAATGCTATGCAAGAAGAGTTGAGTCAGTTTGAAAAGTTGGGAGTGTGAAAGTTGGTAGATTTTCTGATGGTCACAGGAAGATCAACACAAAATGGGTGTTTAAATGTAGGAGAGATGATCGAGGAGTTGTTGTGCGAAACAAAGCTCGACTCGTAGTCCAGGGCTTTAGTCAACAGGAGGTTATAGATTTTACTGAAGTGTATGCTCCTGTAGCTCGACTAGAAGCAATCAGAATCTTTCTGGCATTTGCATCATGGAAAAACTTCAAAGTATATCAGTTAGATGTGAAATTAGCGTTTCTCTACGGGAAGGTTAAAGAGGAGGTATATGTCGGACAGCCACCGGGCTTCACCGATCCAATCCACAAAAACAAGGTTTATTTGATAGATAAAGCGTTGTATGGTTTACACCAGGCCCCGAGAGCTTGGTATGAGACTTTGTCTCAACACCTACTAGCCAACAGCTTCATCCGTGGAAAAGTGGATGCCACTCTCTTCACCAAAGAGGTCGACGGACATCTTCTGATAGTGCAGATATATGTGGACGACATAATATTTGGGTCAACAAATGAGAATTTTTGCAAAGATTTTGAACAAGTTATGAAGCAGAAATTCGAAATGTCATCGATGGGGGAGATGAAATTCTTTTTGGGTCTTCAAGTTGATCAACTACCTGAGGGAATTTTCATTCACCAGACAAAGTACGTTCATGATATTCTAGAGAAATTTGGGATGTCAGGTTCTACTCCAGCGTCAACTCCTCTAGCAACTAATCATGGGATACACCCAGATCTCACCGGAGACAGGGTAGATGAGACGCTTTATCGTTCCATGATCGGTTCATTGATGTACTTAACTGCTTCAAGACCCGATATCATATACCCAACGTGCCTTGCAGCAAGATTTCAATCTAACCCAAGAGCTTCGCACATGGTAATTCTGAAAAGGATATTACGCTACCTGAAAGGAACTCCATCGTTGGGGTTGTGGTATCCAAGAAAAGGCGATTTCACGCTCGAAGGGTATTCCGATTCCGATTTCGGATGCTGCAAAGTTAATGCAAAATCAACAACATTGGGTTGTCAGTTCTTTAGACCTCGTTTGGTCACCTGGCAATGCAAGAAGCAAACCTCTGTGGCTCTATCCACATGTGAAGCGGAGTATGTATCTGCTAGCAGTTGCTCCTCTCAGATCCTGTGGATCCAGCAACAGATGCGCGACTACGGTTTGCAATTTCTTCGCACCCCTATATTTGTTGATAATGAGGCCGCAATTAACATTACAAAAAATCCAGTACATCACGCTAAAACTAAACATATAGAAATTCGACATCACTTCATCCGAGATTGCTTCGAGAAGAAGTTGATACGAATTGAGAAAATCCACACTGACAATCAGAAAGCTGATTTACATACCAAAGCTTTTGATAAAACACGTTTTAAATATCTTTTAAAACTGAATGGTATGATGCTTTTCTCGGTGTCGGAAGGAATTATTGGCGTTGATGAAGGTACTGTTGTAGATGACGATGAGAAACAATCTGCAATGGTTTGTCGATTTTTTACTTGTTTTGGTATTTAGGGGGAGTAAATATTTTCAGAAAATACAAAAACAGTAAAAAAGTTCAAAAATCCAAAAACATGAGAAAATATTTAAAATCCAAAAACAATAGAAAACTGAAAAAGAGCTTGTGTAAAAAAGGAAAATGATAGTACATTGGCTTGACAGTTACGGTACGCTAAAGATTTGTAAAGTTTAAAAGAGTTAAACAGTCTCGCTGATGATGTGTCGATAGGTTTTTACACCTTTAGTAGGTTTGTTCGGGATATAAACATAAAAATTCAAACTTGCTTATTTCGTGGGGAACACTACTTGGATATATAGGTAACCCCAGAAATCTCGTTTGAAAGGTCCCTCTTTCTGAAATACTAGGTCTTTATACTCAGTGATATCTGGGGTATTATTCCGGGACTTCTGCTGAATGGAAGTTCTGACCTAGTCCCCAAATAATACTTTCCGCATTGCTTGAAATATAGCACCACCCTCAGCATAAAAAACGATAAAACATTGCAAAATGATAATCGTGTGCTGTTGTAAAAAAGATCCTCTAAAGGGGACACACCGAAAGTCGAACCGTCATCTCTCTGCTGAACGGAAGTTCTGACCTGAGCTCTCACGGTTTCACATCTAACCCCTTACAGATATCATCTATGGTATACTCACCTGTAAGACTGAATATTGGGATCTGGATACGGGAGTATATTCAAGAGGTGGGACACATGAATGAGTTTAAGTTCTTAATTTACCTAATTCGTATCCTGAATAAATTGAAAATTGTGTGAGAATTTAAGTGGATCAGCATATCGACAATCTAAGTGAATTGTTTAATTCTGAGTATGAAATTAAAGCTTAACGGTACTAGTGACTTGTCTGATAGCTGATATGATTCCCTAACACGCTCACCAAAAATATGTTTGTAAATAGTTTACTTTCATTACATTCTGCATTTAAGTTTCTGTATTTCATTTCTAGTTTAGAAACTTTATTGAAAATTCAATAAGATTTTTCATGTCTGCTTTATTTTCCGACAATCCAAAGTGGAAAGTTGTAGGATCGTGTTTTGACCCGAACGAATCGTTCAGAGGCGTTCTCCTATGTTTCAGGTGCGGAATAACAAGAAACGTAGGTAGAAATAGCTTGTTCTTCACTTTAATCTACTGTTTTATTAATTTGACAATGTTTACATCTCGTTCTTCACACCGGCAGCACTTCGGTATGGAATTGGCCAAGTTACAAATGAGATTCGCTCAAGGGTATATATAGTGCTAGTAGGTTCCCATATACGGACATGTTCGAATAAGCGAACCTGATAGGTTCCCACATACGGCATGTACGAATAAGCGAACCTGATAGGTTCCCACATACGGCATGTACGAATAAGCGAACCTAGTAGGTTCCCACATACGACATGTACGTATAAGTGGACCTACTCTCTAAATCACCTATACTCTCCAGTTTTCTCGTAAAACACGCCCTAATCTATACAATACAATGAAAGACTCGATCCAAGATGAAATCAACAGATGTAGTGCACCAACAGACTCCCCCTCAGATGTTGATGGAGTCGACTATCGAGTCACAACAATGCTGTGTCTTCACATCTTCAGTCTTGATCAGTCTCTGGGCTTTTCTTTCTCTCTATCTTCAGACTCCCCCTCTCGATTTACTGGCATTCCTTTGTTCTTCAGTAACATCTTCAGGATCGTTGTCTGGTCTTCACACGTTCAAGATTGATTTCCAGGATTGAAACTTGGCTTTCTTCAATCAGAGGTCTTCAGGAATTAAAACCTGGCACTCTATCTTCAGATCCAAGATCAAAACCCGGCTATTCCTGCACAATCTTAACCCAGAAATAAATTTTCCAATTTTAACAATTTTCATGCACCAACACTAACATGTGCATCAACTACAACTTTCCCTCAAATAACTTTCTCTAAGATGAGCCACTTGTTGATTAATCAAAACAAAATTATTTTGACAATTTAGACACACTCCACTCCCCCTCACAACAAGATCATCATGTTTAGCACTCGGAATTTTGAAGATCAGCTTTCCAATGTCAGTTGTCGAAAATCTTTTTGACTTTTTCAAAAGTTTATGCTAAAACACACACAAAATCTTTTTTGGATTTTCTAAAAGAAAGTAACTGACACCATTTGTAAAAACACGAGAATGTAGAAATGAAATATTTACAAACATATTTTTGTGAGTTCGTGTAAGAGGATCATATCAGTTTATGAGACATGTCTCTAACACCGTTAAGTTTCATTACATTTTTAGTTCAAAACAATTCACCTAGATTGTCAGTATATCGGTCCACTGAAATTCTCACACAAAGTTCAATTGATCCGAGATACGATGTTAATGTCTTAGATACTGACTTATTCGTGTGTCTCACTACTTGAATATACTCCCGTATCCAGATCCCAATATTCAGTCTTACAGGTGAGTATACCACAGCTGATATCTGTATAGGGGTTAGACGCGAGGGCCGTGAGAGCTCAGGTCGATACTTCCGTATACGCAGAGAGATGACGGTTTCGACTTTTGGTGTGTCCCCTTTAGAGGATCTTTTTATTTCAACAGCAACGACTATCAATTTTATTGTTTCATCAGCATGCTGAGGGCGAAGCTATGTTTCAAGCTTTTGCGGAAAGCATTATCCGGGGACTAGGTCGTACTTCCATACAGCAGAAGTCCCGGGATAATACCCCAGATATCACTGAGCATAAAGACCTAGTATCTCAGAATAAGGGACCTTTCAAACAAGATTTCAGGGGTTACCTATATATCCAAGTTTGTGTTAACCCACAGAACAAGCAAGTTTGAAATTTAGTTTATATCTCGTCACAATTTACTAAATGTGTAAAAACCTACTGGCACATCCTCAGTGAGATTGTTTATCACATTTTATCTTTACAATTTTTTTAGCATGTTGTGACAGCCTACTGATGTACTATCATTTCCTCTTTTCACAACGAAACTCATTTTTTATTTTTATCATGTTTTTGGCTTTTTCAAATTTTCAAATGTTTTTTGGATTTTCAGAAATTTCCCTACTCCCCCTAAAATGCAAACACATTTCAAAGAAAATTTGAAAACTTCTAGACTCTTGACCTACTAGAAACATGAAAAGTAAAACAAACTGTACAGAAACTTGACAACTGACATCGAATCACATCAAATCGCCATTCACTAGGCATAAACAATCTGAACTCCCCATTTCAACAAACCATTTTCTCATTTAGATCTCAAAACACTTAAGTTTGTTTTAATCGAAATGATTTTTCCGGAAAATGAGTTTGTGTTTACCACTTTTAAGTTTACCACTTATGAAGCATGCGGATATGGTTCATCATCTTGTTTATCAATCTCATATGAATAGTAAATCAAGTACAACTTAATGTCCCTGCTTTACCATTTGCAGTACAGAAACCTCTGTATCACTTGTAAACATAATCTCTTCAGAATATAACCAACAAATACCATTTGTAAGTAAACCAAATAATACCACTTGTAGGTTTTCCTGTAGGAATGAGACATCTACAGAAACCTCTTTACCACTTGTCGAATTAGACAGAAAGATGCTGATTCCTGCTTCTCAATTACCAACCTGGAAGCTCCGGCGTAGTCCTTTCACCTGTTAAACATTCAAACACTATTCAAAATCTTTCAAACAAACTTTTCAAACACTAGAATGATGCCGATTCCTAATCCACGAAATAAACTTGGGATCTCCGGCATAGTCCTTAGACTATCATGGAAAGCAGACTTCCATCCAAGTCTTTTCAGACTTGATGGATTTCAGTTCTTGCGCAGTGGGGTTGTATGTTGCCTTTTTAGTTGCGTAAAAGTCTTTAACCCCCTTCGCTTTCCCACTTAACATTTTCCCAAAAATCTTTTTAACATTCCCGTTGAATGTTTTCTCGACATCAAAATCTTTTTTCTCATTGTAAAACTGATTTGAAATCTCAGTTTTTCCAACTTTCTTTTTAACTTTCTCAAATTTCAGTGATGGAAACTCTTCATCATTCACTGAAATTTTTCCTCAACCTGTGGCTCTTCTGGCTTTGTGGAACCAGATTCATCGCCGACATTCACATCAACCTTTTTAGCAACCCACACTTGGTTGTCATTCTCTTTTCTTTTATAAAAATTCTTTTTCGAACACTCACCAACCTCATATTTTGAATTTTCAAAAATTTTAAGTCTATTGGTTGGTGGTTCAATATCAACAACTTTATCTTTTAATTTCTGAGAAACTCCCTGTTTTGTTTTTACATTTGTCTGACAATTCCATGCAATATGACCAACTTCATTGCATCGATAACAGGTACGAGTCTCTCTTTGATAAAACACTGCAGTTCCATTTTTCTTCTTTTCAGCAAGAAACTCCTGGTTTGACTGTCTCCAGAATGGTTTCTTCTATTCCTCATCTGAACTTCCACCTGACACAAATTCTGTTTTTGTTTTAGAATTTTTATCATTTTTATGGTTTCCTGATGGAACAAAACCTAAACCTTTCTTTGTATAGCTACGATTTTGGTTAGGTTTCTTTTGAAAACCAGAACCAGAATTGTAACCCTTTTTCTTGTTTAGACGTTGTTGAACTCTTGAAGTGTACTTTTTAGGTTTTTCAGTAAGATTTAAATCTTTTATTTCAGAAATATTGATTTCTGTCATTTGAAAATCTTTTTGATCATGTCAAAACGAACACTTCTTATTGGAAATTCTTTGTCATAGTATAATTTGTCCGAATCATTTAAAGTGTATGCAACTTCAAATGTTTCATCATCCAAATTTGCTTTCGATAACAAAAATTCTATACTGTAAGACCGTTTAACCGACGAATTTTGACTGTTGACTGACGAATTTGACCCTCCAGACTCAGATTTTGACTCGGACTCCTCATCAGTATCCAACACCTGATCGACCACCTTTTTAATTAACTCAGACTCATGATCGGTATCGGACGAGGTAAACGTAACATCAATGTTATCTGGTAAAACGTCAGTTGTGTCGGTTTTTAGCTTTATATTGACTGCTTTCTCAAGTTGCTCCTCGTTTGGTTTTCTAGGAGAATACCCTTCCCAAATTGGAGGCGGACACTTGTTATAGCTAACAGTCAGTTTCTTACCACAATCTTTCTTCTTCTTTTGCTTCTCGTCTTGAAAAGCTTCCATACCTGCAACAGTTGGGTAAATACGATCAATGAGATAATCAGAACTAGAATAACTTTGTAACAAACGTCTAATTCTCTCATTCTCGATCTTTTCTGTCTCCAACTCTTGCTTCCATTTAGCACTTTCTTCGATGTAGAAATTGATGGCTTTCTGCTTCGTCATCATCACAGCATTCATCATCGTTAATGCTTGTTCTCTCTCTGAGTTTGTCTTTTGAAGACCAGTTACTGTTTTGTTCAAGACATCTTATGATTCTTTTACATAGTTGAGATTGAACAGTAACTGCTCCTTCTTCTTCTCGTACTCAGCTATTATATCATCTTTTGCTGCACATTCCTGGCAAGCTTCCAAACACTTTGTGCAAGGCTTGACAACTTCAACAATCTTCTCTGTCACACCCCGGCCGCGTGTAACATGCAACCGCGGCGGAAACGCCGGGGAGTGTCGTGGACAGAATTAATTGTTATACAACCATGGAAATTAAAGTTACATTTTATTTATTGACAAGAGTGTTCCATTGTTTCAAAACAGGAAAATACAAAGTTTATAACATGATTAAACTAGTCTAGCTTCGTTTTTAGGCTCTAAGGCACAGGTCCGCCCTAGAATCATGATCATCGCCCTATGGAATAGCTCCTGAAAACACATGTGAAAATAGGTACGTCAGCATAAAAATGCCTGTGAGATACATAGGTTTTGTGAAAATGGGATTCATGACTTGAGTTTTAAAGAATGTTTAATAACAGTCAGTCATGAACCTTGTAATTTGTTTTGCTTTGTAAATCATTTGAAAAACGATAACATCAAACGATATGTATAGATAAGTGCAAGGTTAAATGAATAATCAAGTAAAATGAGTTGAATAAGATAAGTTGTTTGTGAAAATAATGTCTTGTGAAGAATATGTTACTTATGTAAAGTGTAATGTGTCTAAACTGAAATGACTTTGATAACGCCACGATATGTAATATTATACAAACATTTATATGTAGGAAGTACCAGCGGCGTATCCACCATGTTTGTATCATATTACATACGCCACGTTACTTAAATCATTTACCCAAACCAATCCACCATGTGAGTTGTTCATGTGTAAACCAAATGTCAAGTGTTATTGTAAATCATGTCAAATGTTTATGTTCAAATGTAAACCACCAAATGTATATGTCAATGTCGACGTGTTTATGTTCAATGTAAATCAGGTAATGTGTAATCCCAAAATGTATCATGTATGGTAAGCGAAATGTATCAACTTAAACCATATGCACAAAACAAGTCGTTGAAGTAAAACGTGGTTTAAATCAACGTTATGTTCTGCGGAAAATGCATGCTCAATTGATAATAACATTTATACGGTATTGTAAACTATGCATACATCCAAGCCTTGAGACTGCGGCGATAAACCCTTAAACAAATTAAAGGTTTATCTAAGTTATGTATATCGAATTCGGTCATTCCTTCCAGTCCTATCAAACCCAGGACTTCAGGAATGGGAGTTGTCAATTCCTATGGTACCACTACCTACTAACGAACGGCGTAGCTAATGTTAATGAATGTATTGTCCCATGTTAAACAAACCAAATGTCATAACAAAATGAAGGCATGTGCCCATATGCTGAGTAAACATATGCAGCAGAAATGTTCATGTAAATCAATGTGTCCATATGCCGAGTAAACATATGCAACAGAAATGTTTATGTAAATCAATGTACTAAGTACGCACACAATGGGCATACATAGCATAAAACGTAATGAAATCGTGTACTATAATGTACTAACAACATAGCAGGCATATGATGTGAAAACATGGAAAGCATGAATGTAACAGGTAGGCACATGTGTTTCACCCCAAAACAGTTTGGAAAACAGTAAAAGAGGGGTTCTATGTACTCACCTGAGGTTGCTTTGTTGTTCTAGTGAAATAACCAGGTAATGCGAGAGGTCACGGAATATCAACGGCACCTAATAGGTAGCTATGTTAATATACCGGACCAAATCGGAAGGATCGGACAGTACGCGGGTTCGAAAACCAAACGAGTATGGAGACTCGTGTAATATGGTTTAACAAAGCCTACATACTAAAATGAAACTTAACCTAAGTGCTTACGGTCCATCACGACCCGTTTAGGTAGCTTACGCTACTCTAACGCGTCGCTCGCGTAGAACGCGTCTGGAACGCCTAACATCGTGACCACAAGGTATAACCTCGGAAGGTTATAGCTATGGTCACCTAATGTGTTTGGTCAGGTCCTAATGACCGACCAAATGGGTCGGGTTCGAAAGCATAAGCGATGGTTTAGATCGCTTACCTTACGACCCTATATAAGCACTAAACTAAAAGTGACGAGCTAAGCATGTTAGAACATGCTTAACTAAGTTTAGAAACAGGTTTGACATCAAAACAAACGGCTTTGATGCCCACGAGTAGTTTGGTTACAAAATATGCAAGAATGCACATTTTGGCCGAAACTACGACTCGTCACCGAGCCTAGATAGCGTGGTGATCAGTAGGTATGGTCACTACGGACCATGACCATCGTGATCACGCTCACGTTATGAAGTTCCATGAACTTCGCATCGACCATAAGCTGGTCAATGCAGAAAGTCAACAAAACGTTGACTTTCGGACTCGAAAAGCGAATAAAAGAGCGAAAGAAGACTTACGGAGGGTCCCCGAGTGCTAATCAAGATCCAATAGCTCAGGTATGAAGCATAAGCATCAACTTAGAGCATTTAGATCTGATTTGTGGGTTTTTACACAAAAGGGGGGGGGGTATTTATAGGAAAGGTGGAACCGTTAGGATCGTTTTATCGAATAACGTGCTTTGATCTCGTGCGTACACGTGTCCAGGGGTTAGATTCAGTGTATTTGACCATTGGCCCTTCATTTGGGTGAAAAGGCATCGCCCTTTGATCGAACGAAAGGCCAGATTCTGCATTAAATGCAAAATCTTCTGTCTGACAGTCTCACGCGCCCCGCCTCAAGTTTGGGCAATCCTTACGCGGGTCGCCTGAAGTCCTCTGATCTGCCCACTTGCAGAATTTACACTTTTGGCCCCTGTTGCGTTTTTAAGCCATTTCCAGCCCTTTTAAGACCTGAAAAGTCATCTTTAAGGCCCTAAAATGATGCCTAAACATTGTGGACATGAAACATGCCCAAAAATATGTCGGATGTCGGTTCGTTTGGCCGTACGATCGCGATGTTCGCTTAATTACGACGGAATGCGCATAAGCGTGAAAGACGATCCAAATGACGCGACGAATGGATTTTTCTCATGCCAAATACTAAGGCATAATATAAGGATGCTTACATAAATTTTTGGATGTCCGGATGTATTCAGAACGTAAGTTATGCGCAAAAGTGCAAACTTAGGCACTTTTTGACACTTTTAGTCCCTGAATGATCCAAAAGTTTGTTTTAGCATACCAGACTTCTCAAAGCCTATTTCTAAGCTATGTAAAGGATATTTATGGTATGTTTAACTTATGGACATGTTCCGGAATGTTCGTTACAGTTCAAATTGGCATACTTTCGCAGTTTGTCAAGTTTAGTCCCTGTAAGCGAATTAACTTGTTTTTGCTATACCAAAGCCTTCAAAACTTATTTCTAAGTTATGTAAAGGTTATCTAAGGTATGTTGAGTATATGTTGATGTTCCGGAGTATTTGTCGCATTAAACTGAGTACGTTTACGCACCAGTTTGCGTATAATGCTCCAGAAAGCGATGTAGAGTTTGGAGTTGAATAAAAGTCAAAACATGAAAAATGTAAAACACAATGAAACAAACATTGGGATCAAATTACATTATTTTATTGATAATTGAACTGTTCATGATGATTACAGGCACAAATGTTACAGTCTCCCCTACTTGTGGAAATTTCGTCCCGAAATTTATTTAGAGGAAACTGATTGAAAAAGATGCGGATATTTTGCCTTCATTTGGTCTTCACGTTCCCAAGTAAACTCGGGTCCACGCTTAGATTCCCAACGAACCTTGACCAAAGGAATGCGCTTGCGTTTGAGCCACTTGACTTCACGTTCCATGATTTCTACCGGTTTCTCAACAAATTTTAGTGTTTCATCAACACGAATTTCGTCAAGCGGTACGTGGAGGTTTTCATCAGCTAAACACCTCTTGAGATTGGATACGTGAAAGGTTGGATGAACATTTCCAAGTTCAGGAGGTAACTCAAGTCTGTAGGCTACCTTACCGATTCTTTCGACGATCTTGAATGGTCCAACATATCTAGGTGCAAGTTTTCCTTTCTTTCCAATC
>NW_023395639.1:0-18325 GCF_002127325.2 Helianthus annuus | reverse complement strand
ATTTTCTTTTAATTTTTTTCACTTATCTTAAGTTAAGTTGGGTAAACAAGTTCTAAGAATTATGTTTTTACAAATTTACAACCGATAGCGCCGTGATAAAAAGAACCAATTTCGAAAAATTACGAAAACAGGCATGATAAGTCTTTGTAAAATTTGATTATATATACGTTTTTACACTATGACCCTTTTTCCCACAAAAGTGAGTTTTGAGCCATTACTGAGCTAAAAATATACATATTTACTAATTGCTCAATTTTCGTTTCTTATGTGAATAGCCCGTTTGGTTCTTACGAATCTAGAACTTGACAACCCGATACGTTCCAAATCCTTACCGACAAAAGTCTAAGTAAGTAAATGATAGAGGCATTAGGATAAACCCAATCTTTTCAAACAAAACCTTTACTTTCTTTGCTTTTTTATAAAAACACCCCCTAGTTAAACCCTTTGAGCCTTAAAAAACCTTTTTCATTTCAAACCAACAAAAATTCACCCTTTTCATTTTTGTAAAATTATCGGTTATGAAGTTACGATTTCGGCTCAGATTCAACTTTGGCACAAAAAAAATTGAAAATTTTGAAAAATATGCCAAAGTATTTTTTTACTAAGCCAAAAAGCAATAGAAAAAGCGATAGTTTATGTTTTTCCCCTTTTCAAATAAAACTCACCAAACCCGAACCACCATCTAGCCTTCAAAGTACTCTTTATATTTATAAGGATTTAACGTCAAAAGGAGGAGGTTTGATCGATTGTCAAGCCTATGGTAGGAGTAAGTTCCTGTTGGTGCATCCGTCTGTCGACTTCGTCTTGTATCGAGTCTTGTATAGATTTAGATAGATTAGGGCTCAGAATCCAAGAAAATGGAATTGCAGGTGATTCCGCTTGAAATGACATCTAGTCATTTCAAGCGAAATCTCAATCATTTCTGATTCCGCTCGAATGTTTTATTTCTGATTTCGCTCGACATGGTCTTGTCTTGATTCTGCTTGAAAGCTATTATGTTGATTCCGCTTGAAGTATGTTCAAGCGAAATCACCCCATCTATAAATAGGTTCATTTGAGCGAAATCAGCAGAGAAGTCTTCCGGTTTGCAACGAAGTGCTGCCGAAGTGTCGTCAGGCTGTAAAAAGCATTTTTATCAATAAAATCGACAGTTTAAAGAAAATACTGTTGAAATAACACCAGTACACTTGTTTCCGCCTCTTGTATTGATAAACAACTCTTCTGATCGACTCATTCGGGTTCAAAAACGATCCTACAACTGGTATCAGAGCTCAGGAGGAAGAGTTCTTGCTATTTCAGCTGTATTTTCTATTTTCTACACCTTCTTCTTCAAAATTGAAATTTTTTTCATGGTAAATTGGCTCAAATTTTCACACATCACGTGCAATCATGTTTTAAGAAATCCTGGAAAGTTTCAGAAGTAAAATCGATCTAAAAGTTGATATTTTTGCTATTCCGCTTGAAATTATGTTCGAAATAATGACGTCACTGTGATTTCGCTTGAGATGATGACTGACTTCGCTTGAATCAACTTGATTCCGCTTCAAAGGTTGATTCTGCTTGAACTTTCTTGGTGATTCCGCTTCAGTTGGTTATTCCGCTTGAACATTTCTTGTTATTCCGCTTCAAAGCTTCAAAGGAGATTTCGCTTGAAACAGAGTTGTTCTTGATTCCGCTTGAACTTTGTATCTCGCTTGAAAAAGGATATTTCGCTTGAAATTGAAAATTGTGGACTTTTGAAAATTGAATCATGGAGAACGAGTTTTACAATGCCTTTGCTAGTCCTATCACAATTACTCAGAATGCTATGCTTGAAAATGAAACTGGAACAACTCAGAAACCACCTAAGCTTATGGACATTGATGATTATAATGGTTGGTCCGAACGTTTTGGTAACTGGGTTGAAGCGTATCATTTGGATGCTTTGGATCATACTGAAGTGCCATATTTCAGACCACTTGGCAGTGATAGAGCGAAAATACCAATTAGAGATTTGAGTCCTGAGGAGAAAAAGAAATACAAAGATGAGAAGTTGATGGTTAGTTTGTTGCAGCAGGTGATTAAAGAATACATCTTGATCTTACTTCAACATGATGGTAGTGCATACTCGATTTGGAAAGAATTAGAAGCAAAGTCTCTTGCTAATGATGATTTGCTCAAAAACAAAGTGTCTCTAATGAAGAAAAAATTTGATTTATTTCGTGGTTTGAGAACAGAAAGCACCAAGCAGATTATTGAAAGATACTATAATTTGGTGAAAAACATGACAAGATTGGGCATCAACAAAAGTAAAGATGAGCTGATTGAGAAGCTGGCAGATGCGTTGCCACATGATGTTTGGGGAACGTTTTTGATGATGTTGAGGAATAATAGAGCTGAATATAACAATTTAACACTGGGAGGGTTCATTAAACATCTTGAAGCCCAAGAGATGGAGCAAAGAAAGATTGCTAGAATGAAGAACTATGATGGAGAACAAGATATTGGGTTATATTTCAAAAGTGGTGTTAATGAGAAGACAAATTTTTCTCCAAAGGTTGAAACTGCGTTTAATACAAAAGAATCTTCTGAAAAGCCATCCCAAGGATCAAGTAGCAAAATGGGATTTTCTTCATTTCCATCATTTGATCCACATTTTTCTACAACAAAGAGTGGCAAAGTTCTTCAATGCAACATTGCTTTAAATCTTGAAAATGATCAGAATTATACTGAGGAAGTTGCTAAAAGTCACATGTCTTTGTTGGTAACAGTGCTTGAATCCTATAGAGGCTTAGTTGCAGGGAGAATAGGAAATCCAATGCTCACGAAAGAAGATTACGATCAAATTGATGCTGAGGAAATGGAATTGATGGATATAAAATGGTGCATGGCTAGTGTGTTGACACGGGCTGAAAAGTTTAAACAAATTACAGGCAGAGATGATTTTCACGAGGCACATGTTTCAACTTTAGGTTTTGATAAGTCTAAAGTTACTTGTTTTCGTTGCAGGGAAAATGGGCATTTCAAAAGGGAGTGCACAAATCGAGAAGCAAGTGGAGCTCAAAATCCTTTCGTAAACAACGACTACTATAAAAAGGCGATTTATCATCAAGTTACACAACAGCCACATCATCAACAACAAGCACAAACTGCACATGGTAGAAAAGAAATTCAAGATTCAAAGAGAGCATGTCTGGTTAATCAGGGCAAGGATAGTGATTTCAGTTGGGATAAATACATTCCAAAGGATAGTAAAGTATGCTTGGCAGATCAAGAAGATGAAAAATTGCCAGAAGGTTTCAGTTGGGACAATTATTGTCCAGACTAAGAATTCATGGCCAAAGAGATGTTGAACGCTAAAGCTTTTGTTGCTAATGCTTCTGATGAATATAGGGCAGAAAAATACAGAAAAATTAGGCAAGCTGAAGAGGAGAAATGGAAAAGATATGAAGAGGAAGAAGAAGAAGAAGAAGAAGAAGAAGAAGAAGAAGAAAGGAGAAAAGCTAAAGCTGAGAAAAAGAAAAGAGCAGAAGAAGTTCAAGTGAGAGTAGTAAAAGAAGTTCCAAAATTTGAAATTAAAATAGATGCTGAGGCAGTCAAAATTCCTGAGAAGTGTATGAATTGTGATTCTCTGATCAAGCAAAACAATGAGTTGCTACACAACATAAAAAGGTTGAAAGAGTCATATGATACCTTGAACAGAGAAATGAATAAGTACAATGATTCAATTAGTGAACAAGCTGTAGCAATGAACACACTCAAAGGAGCATACATGAGACAGCTTGACAATGTCAACTACTACACAGAAAAGTGTGCTGAGCTTGAATTGAAGTTGGCCACACAAAGAATTGAAACTGAAAGAGTCAACAATTTATTGAAAAGTTACTCATGCTCTACTTTTGTTGTTGACAGGATTTATCCAATTGTGGAAAGACTGAAGACGTTTGAAGAAGAGAAGACTTCGGAAGAAAAGAAGTCCGAGACAAAAGAAGAGGATGAAGTGGAAATTTCTGGTAAGAAACCAAGTGTTGTCTACAATAGATGTCCGCCCCCGGTTGAAAATGGATATTCTCCTCAAAATCCAAATTCTGAAAGAGTCAAAAAGGCAACAAATTTACAATGGGAGTCTGGGTCATCAGATAACTTGCCAAAAAATATTGATGTTACGTTCACATCGTCCGACACTGATCATGAGTCCAAGTTGATAAAAAGTGTGGTCGATCAGGTGGTGTTGGATAGAGATGACATTGAGGAGTAAAAAACGAAGTCCAAATCCGAGTCAAAGTCTGAGTCCGACATGTCAAAGTCAACAATCAAAAAGGACAAATGGGATTATGATAAAGAATTTTTGCTATCAAAATCTAATTTGAATGACGAACCGGTCAAAGTAGCATATACTTTGAAAGATTCTGACAAATTATATTCTGATGAGACTTTTCCAATAAAAAGTGTTAAAATTGAAATGATTCAAAAAGTTTTCAAAATCACAGAAATTAATATTTCTGAAATAAAAGATTTAAATCTTTCTGGAAAACCTAAACAATACACTTCAAGAGATCAACAAAGAATTAACAAGAAAATGGGTTACAATTGTGGTTATAGTTTCCAAAAGAAACCAAACCATAATGGTAATTTCAAAAAGAAAGGTCTTGGTTTTAATCAACCGAAAAATCATAAAAATGAAAAAGTTTATAAACCAAAAACTGTGTTTGTTTCAGGTGAGTCTTCAGAAGATGAAAAAGAGCAAACATTCAGAAAGCAGACAAATCAAGAATTCTTTGCCAAGAAGCAAGAGGAATTGAAGAAGAGTGTTGCTCAAAAGAAGATAGAAACGAGAATCTGTTTTCAGTGCAAAACTGCTGGTCATATTGCTAGGAATTGTCCGAAAACATTCAAACCAAAACAGGAAGTTTCCGACAAACTGAAGGAAAAGATTGTTGAGAAAACTGAACCACCAACGAACAAACTTAAAGTTTTTGAAAATTCAATTTTTGAGGTTGGTGAATGTTCGAAAAATGTTTTTAAAAAGAAAGAAAAACTTAACAACCAGAAATGGGTTGTTAATAAATCAAGAGACAGTTCTGGTGATGAATCTGATTCCATAAAATCAGAGGAGCCGCATGTTGTTGTGAAAGAAGAAAAGAAAGTTCCACCAGTGGATGATGTGAATTTTCCGCCACTGAAAGCTGAAAATTTGAAATCTAAAATTGGGAAAGTTCAAATTTCAAATCAATTCTTTTCTAAAAAGAAAGAATTAGATGTTGAAAAAGCCTTTAATCCCGCAGTGAAAAATATTTTTGGAAAAATGATTGAGGGAAAGGCTAAAGGGGTTAAAGATTTCTATCAATCAAAAAGGAAAGTTGAAACCCCAAGTGAGACTGAACAAGCTACACCCAAGGCTGGTCAGGCTTGGGTGGATATATTCTTTGTTGAATAGAAACCTGACTTGCCGGAGCTCCCAAGTTGGTAATCGCGGAGCATGAATCGGCATCTTTACTGAAATGTTTTTGAAAATGGTTAATTGTGACTTGCCGGAACTCCCAGATTGGTAAGTGTGGAGTAGGAATCGGCATCTTGAGAATTCAACCAATAAGTGGTAATTGGTTGAAAAGCATTTCTATATGTGATTGGTTTTTGATCTTACTAATGGTTAATCAAGGTCATTAAGTTGAACTCGATTTAATTATCATTATAAAAAGAAAAGAAACAATGTGATGATCGTACCCCATGTCCTACAAGTGATAAAATCAACAAAACTAATTTTCCGGAAAAACCATTTTGATTAAAACAAACTTAAGTGTTTTGAAATCATAATGGGAAAATAGTTTGTTGTAAGGGGGAGTTCTGATTGTTTACGCCAAGTGAATGGCGATCTGAGGCGATTCAATTTCAGTTGTCAATTTACTTGTACAGTTTGTTTTCAATTTTCTTTAAATAATTTTGAATTTTAGGGGGAGTATATACTTAAAAAAATCCAAAAACATTAGAAAATTTGAAAATGCCAAAAACATTGAAAAATTCACAATCGAGTTTTGTTGTGAAAAGAGGAAATGATAGTACATTAGTGGACTGTCACAGCATGCTAAAGAAATGTAAAGTCTAAAAGTGATAAACGGTCTCACTAATGATGTGACGATAGGCTCAGCTAGACTAGTAGATTTGCGATAACGATACAAACTTAAATGAAAAAGTCTAGTTCTAGTGGGAAACACGGTTGAAAGGGTAGTACTTAGTTTGTCCTTCTTGATTGTGTGCCTGCTCAGTAATCGCTGAATGCCAAAAAGCATAAAAACTGGTTAAGTTTGTGAGCTTTAACAACTTTGCTGAAAATGACGCTGTGATTGTGCATTTTAGTTTGCAAAGATTTAAACTTGTTTTATTTCTTTATTTTGTTTAAGCATTGGACATCCTCTGCGTATACGTGAGTATCGAACTGGATGTTAGTGCCTAAACGTTCTGCCTTATTTTCTTTGGTGTTTCGTTTAAGCTTTGGATCACCTATGCGTATACGAAAGTATCGATCTGGTGGTTAAAGCCTAAACACCTTCAACTTGTTTTATTTTCTTTATTTTGTTTAAACATTGGACTTTCTCTGCGTATACGGAAGTATCGACCTGATTGTTAATGTTTAAACATTCTTCTTTGTTTTCGCACAAATCACAGTTGATAAAAGTTTAAAGGCATTACGTGAGTCAGCGTATTGCATGATGAGGGGATATGCTGAGATCGTGGGGTCCATAAGAACTTAGTGCAAAATTAATATACATTAACGTATCGGTAAACTTTTCGAAAGTTTTTAGTTTGAGTTTAAGTGGACAACAATATTGTCAATCAACGTGAATCGTTTAGAACTTAAAATGAAATGAAGCTTAAAGGTGTTGGTGTCTTGTCTCAAAACCGATATGATCCTCTTACACAAACTCACAAAAAGATTGTCTGTAAATATTTCTTTACTGCATTTATATTCAAAAATCCAAAAAGATTTTCGGAGTGTTTTAGCATAAATTTTTTTAAAAAATACAAAAAGATTTTCGACAACTGATGTTGGAGAGCTGATGTTCAAAATTCCAAGTGCTAAACTTGATGAACAGGCTTGGATAAAGAGTTTGTGAAAATGATTGAATTTTACACGTGATTTTCAAAGAATAAATCATTTTCAATAGTTTTTTTGTAAATGGTTTCTAAATTTTAAATCTTTAATCTTTGAAAAACTTATGTGTGTGGTAGAGAATTTGCAGGTATATAGATTGACCAAAGCCAGATTCCGATATTTGAGCAGATGATGATTTCCAGACTACGATCCCAACACATTGAGAGGAGGAGTCTGAAGGTATCAAAATAAGATTTCTGAAGATAGAAGAGAAAGATAGAGATTGAGTATGGATGCTTAAAATGGAGAATACTTCGAAGAGAAGCATGAAGACTGATAAAGACTCAAGGTTTGACAACTGAAGACTCGACACTGAAGACTCCGTCAACATCCGAGGGGGAGTTTGTTGGTGCATCCATCTGTCGACTTCGTCTTGTATCGAGTCTTGTATAGATTTAGATAGATTAGGGCTCGAAATCCAAGAAAATGGAATTGTAGGTGATTCCGCTTGAAATGATATCTAGTCATTTCAAGCGAAATCTCAATCATTTCTGATTCCGCTCGAATGTTTTATTTCTGATTTCGCTCAAGATGGTCTTGTCTTGATTCCGCTTGAAAGCTATTATGTTGATTCCGCTTGAAGTATGTTCAAGCGAAATCACCCCATCTATAAATAGGTTCATTTGAGCGAAATCAGCAGAGAAGTCTTCCGGTTTGCAACGAAGTGCTGCCGAAGTGTCGTCAGGCTGTAAAAAGCATTTTTATCAATAAAATCGACAGTTTAAAGTGAATACTGCTGAAATAACACCAATACACTTGTTTCCGCCTCTTGTATTGGTAAACAACTCTTCTGATCGACTCATTCAGGTTCAAAAACGATCCTACAGTTCCAAATAGGGCTTCCAAACCGGGCACGAGCGTTTCACTTTATATTGGCCGAGTGTTGAGTGAATACTTGTGAGGTTGTAAAATTGTATATAACTAAATGGAATTTTATAAAGGCATATTATGCCCAAAGTAAATAATTTTTCGTAAATTAAGTTTTAAATAAATCATGACGAATAGGATTGTAAATAAAATAAAAACAAAATATATTTAAAACTTGGATACCCGACACTCTAAAGATAAGACCCAAAAACCTTCTTTTCTACCTATTCCGTTTGGGTGTGTAAGCCAGGTAATAGAGTTTTGCTTGAGGACAAGCAAAGATTCAAGTGTGGTGGTATTTGATGTAATCACAATACAACAAATAAATTATGTCAAATACGGCGTAAAAGTAACCCTTTTTTAGCACTAATGTTAGAAAAATCTCGTGTTTTCGTTCCTTTTATATTTACAGGGATAAAAGAGTTTAAATTTGCAAAAGGAGCAAAAAGACAGCAAAATCCAACACAAATGTAAAGAAGAAGGAATTGCCACAGATCGCCAAGCCCCGACTCACATCCAAACCTTAAAAATAATAATAACAAAAGGCCGACACGGGGCTGTGTTCACCCAACACGAGCCGTGTCCAAGAGTGGATACGGGGCAGAAGAAAAAGACAACTACAAAAGATAAAAATGGTAGCCAACACGGGGTATGGTCAACTCAAAGATTTGTATAATCTGCGATAGTATACAACAAGTACTTTGGCCACGGGCAGTGCCGTTGACACACGGGGTCATGTTAGTACAATATATGACATGCAGTTAATGAGGATGAGAGAGAGAGAGATGGGCACAAGGTCGTGCCAGGCGGGCACGGGCCGTGCTAAACCTTCTGTTTACAGCTATAAATAGGAGTGCTTGGTTCCACTTCAACTCATCCCTTGGCAAACCACTTCTCTCTCACTTGCCACCACTCCACCACCACTACAACACCATCATCCAGCACCATCATCCATTTTCCATCTTTACAGTGTGTGGGTAGTCTTGGGATCCAAGATTGATCATACGAATCTTTGTCAAACAAAGACATGCTTGGCTAAATTCTGACATCACTTGGTGAATACTTTTCTTTTATGTATTTCTTTTATGATTTCCAAACTTTGGCTCCTTTTTAATTAGGCATGTATTAATGACGTTAATAAATAGTTTTTTTATATTGAAGGAGAATTTACTCAATCATTCTTCTTATGTTCATTGATTCAACATATTCATATCTTTACGGTCTACATAAAACATGTTAATTGCCTGGAAGGGGGTTAGAAGGGTGGTTTGGGTAATTCTATGTCTCGTTCAGTGTATAGATCCTGCGAGAACCTGGTTCAAGCCTAGTAACACCTCACGAGTTGGAGCGGGCATTACCCACCACGGGAGAGGTGCAAAAAGCTTGAATCCCTTATTCTTAAACTTTTATTAAAACATTAAACCAACCCCGTGTGGACTGTATCCCTGCTGACTCAGACAAACGGGTTGAGAGTGATCGCCGCCCCGGAAGGGGGGGGTCCATGACTTTTTGCATTAATAACTTAATTATCTTTCAATATCCAACCTCTTGGAATTGTATCCTAGCTGACTCAAATCACTTGGTTGAGGGTAACGTCGCCTTGGAAGAGGGGCCTACTACTATAATTAAGATAATCTCTTAAAATGCCTAAAGTGGGGAAATCATCAAAAGTGTACATGAAAGATATGTTGGATCTAATTGATTCTTTCTTGTCTATCATTTTTATTTTATGTTTTTATCTTTTTATTAACTTAAAAACCTTTTTCTCAAAAGTTGGTTCGATTAGACGTTGATGATAAGCCGGTACTAAAAGCTCTTGTGTCCTTGGATGACCTCGGTATCTTGTCATCACTATACTACGTCCGCAATGGGATACTTGTCCTAAGCGTGTGTGTAGAGTGATAGTAGAATATCGTGTTTTATAAATTTAAAACTTGTATTAGGCGAGTAAAAAGAGCTAAAAATAACTAAAAATATATATACTCACCCACGCACGTCAAAAATCAACAAGGAAAGTTGTATGATACCATTGTTGTTCGTACGGAACCCGTGATCAGAGATGAACAAATGGTACCGGGCAGTACCAAATTTCCCAAACTAAAAGATTTCAAAATCAATTCGGTACTGACTATCGGCATTTTCTGTACCGGTTGGTGTCGGTTTTTACCTTCATGTACCGATAATAAACCGGACAGTACCGGTATTTTCGATACCAGTATCGGTTCACACCAAACGTATCCAACTTAAAAAGTAAAGAAAATTATTATTATTAGAGTAAACTGTCATTTTGGTCCCTAAGGTTTGGTCACTTTTGTCACTTTAGTCCAAAACTTAAACTTTTTAAATCTGAGTCCCTGTGGTTTTACTTTTATTGCCATTTTGGTCCAAAAATGAAATCAGCTAATATTTAGCTAATAGAATTCTGTTATTTTGTCCTTTTCCTCAGGGGTAAAATGACCAAATATCAGCTGATTTCATTAATTTAATTAATAATGTGTTATAATAAAATTATATTGACTGTTTTGCCCTTGAGGAAAAGGACAAAATAACAGGATTTTATTAGCCAAATATTAGCTGATTTCATTTTTGGACCAAAATGGCAATAAAGTGAAACCACAGGGACCCAGATTTAAAAGGTTTGAGTTTTGGAATAAAGTGGCAAAGGTGACCAAACCTCAGGGACCAAAATGGCAGTTTACTCTTATTATTATTATTATTGTTATAATATTAATATAATAAAAATATTTAAGAAAACTATATATATTATTATAATGTTTAAAACACTATTCATTAGCTCCTATTATTAATATATAAAAAAACTAGAGTAAATTACTGTTTTTGTCCCTGTGATTTCTTAAAAATCACTATTTCAATCCATTAGTTTAATATTAAAGTTACTATTCATTGCTTCTATTTTTAATATATAGATAATTTGAAAATGGGTTAATGGTGGTGGGTGGTGGTAAACGATGATGATGGTGGAAGAGAGAAATGTGGAAGCGAAGATAAAAGTGAGTGATATATATATATATATATATATATATATATATATATATATATATATATATATATATATATATATATATATATATATATATATTGGTTTTTAAAAACTATTTTTGTTTTATTTATAATAATAAGGTTAAAAATTCAAATAATAATAATAATAATAATAATAATAATAATAATAATAATAATAATAATAATAATAATGGTATATTACTTTTTGAGTCCCTGTGTTTTAGTGGTTTAACCACTTGCGTCCAAATGCAAAATGTTTAACGCCCTGAGTCCCTACAGTCACTTTTCTTAACCATTTGAGTCCAAATTTCTAACACTATTAGAATTTTTTGGTTAAGTATTGTTTAAT
This sequence comes from Helianthus annuus, assembly GCF_002127325.2. Taxonomy (NCBI): domain Eukaryota; kingdom Viridiplantae; phylum Streptophyta; class Magnoliopsida; order Asterales; family Asteraceae; genus Helianthus; species Helianthus annuus. The sequence goes on along the minus strand of NW_023395639.1, from coordinate 6,959 downwards.
AACCAAAATACCCTTATAGTTAAAAATAAAAAAAATAAATTATTATTAGATTTCTCTCTCACTTATATATCTTTCCCCCCTAACTATTTCTCTCTCTCTAATCCCTCCCATCTTTCTTTCTCTCTCTAGATAACCTGCATCCCACACCACCACACTAGCACGTCACCACCATAGCCATAATTTAATCAGGAAACAACCATCTCAATTACGAACCCATAATATTTTAGTTGTTCATTTGATACGAACAGAGACAGATCTTCAGTTACAAATTAACTGCACATAATCACGGATATGCAGAATTTGATCAGTGACTTTTAGCCGCAGAAATCGTCCGCAGAATTAGTTTGATCGCTGAAATCAGTTCGCAGAATATGCAGAGGTGTTTAGTCATTGCTGTTATTAGTCGTTGTTGGTATTAGTCGTTGCTGTTATCAATCGTCGGGAGTTTTTGCAGCGAATCAGTTGCTGCAAATCTGCAAATCAGTTGCTGCAAATCAGTTGTTGTTCAGTCGTAATAATCAGTTCAGTCGTTATAATCAGTTCGCACAATACACATATGGATCTGCATCCGCTAAAATTTCGAGTCCATTCACTGATATAATACATCTGCAGAATTAACACAGTTCATCCGTTGCAGATTCAAATAACAGTTTTTGAAGAAGAATTTGACCCATAACAGTTTTAATTCAACAATAAAAACCATAAAATAAAATTAGGAACCGACATCCCCAATTTAATTTCACCTTAAACATCAAACAATAAAAAAAAACCCTAAAATCAAATTAGGGCTCTAAAATTGAAGGGGTTAAGAAATTGATATTAAAATTGAAATATACACGAACCATGAAACAGGGGTCAGAGAATTGTGTCTGAATAATCAACCATTGGAGACCATAACCGAACAAACCAAGGAAAGCAGCCATGAAAAGCACAATCCACGTCGGAAAATACAACATAAGAACACGTGACTGTTATGATGATGTGGTGATGGTTTTGTTTTTAATTAGGGGTTTGAGGATAAAATGGTAGGAATTTAGGGTTGGGTTGCAACTGTATAGAGCGAAAGATTCGGTGAGAGATGAAAGAAGATTAATGGATGATGAAGAAGAAGTAAGACCCAAACCACGGTTGCGGTTGTGGGCGCTGGCCATGGCATGAAGGAGGGGAATAAATGAATGGGGTGGGAGACCTTTAACTACATGTTGAACAATATGGGTAGAAGAAGAATGAAGATTTTGAAAAATTTTGGTCACAGCAGTAGCAGTGAAGAGCTGCTACGGTTCTTTATAAAGAAGAAGAGGGAGAGATAGAGATAAATAGAGAGATGTGTATAAGAGAGAGACAAAAATTTAAATAAATTAGTTTTTTTTATTTTTTAGTTATAAGGGTAATTTGGTCATTTAACAAAATTTATCAGCAGAATTCTAACTGTGTTAGAAATTTGGATTCAAATGGTTAAAAAAAGTGGTTATAGGAAGTCAGGGAGTTAAACATTTTGATTTTAAACTCAAGTGGTTAAAACCACTAAAACACAGCGACTCAAAAAGTAATTTACCCTAATAATAATTTTAACTCAAATTGGTAGGAAAACTATATTACCCTTATGTGATCAAAGTTAATTAAAAAAATTAACCAAGTTAGGATCAAAGGGCGTAAGGTGTAATAAGTTTTGAAATAAATTATTGTGACTGTAATTATTGAAGTTAAAGGTTTTTCTATTGCAACACGCTACAAACATAAAGTACGAAAAATGTAATTTACCCTAATTAATAATATGTTATTTCTTTTTTAATATATAGTGTGTTATGTTATTATATACTATTCATTAGGTTTGAATTTAGGTTTCATTTTTATTTTTAATTTAATAATAATAATAATTAATAATATGTTACTATTCATTAAGTTTTTAAGTTAATAATTAAAAAAAATTAAATTAAATAATTAATAATATGTATTATCCATTGGGTTTTTTAATATATAGGAATAAGAATTTTTTAATTTAATAATTAATAATATGTTAGTATTCATTAGGTTTCTTTTTTAATATATAAATATATAAAAATTTAGGTTAATAATTAATGTTACTATTCATTAGGTTATTAATTTAATAATTAAATAAATAAATTAAATGAAATTAAATAATTAAATAATTAATAATAATATGTTACTATTCATTAGGTTTTTATTAATATACAGGAATAGAAATAGAAATTTAATTTAATAATTAATAATATATTAGTATTCATTAACTTTCTTTTTTAATATATAGGTAATAAATTAAATAGTTAATAATATGTTACTATTTATTATTTTTTTTAATTTAATATATATGAATAGGAATAGAAATTTAATTTAATAATTAATAATATGTTACTATTTATTAGGTTTTTTTAATATATATATATATATATATATATATATATATATATATATATATATATATATATATATATATAGATAAAATTAATAACATGTTTCTATTTATTGAATTTTATATATAGAAATAGGAACTTTTTAATTTAATAATAATTAATAATATGTTAGTATTCATTAGGTTTCTTTTTTAATATATAAATATATATAAGAATTACCTATATATTAAAAAAGAAACCTAATGAATAATAACATATTATTAATTATTAAATTAAATTCCTATTCCTATTCTTATATATTAAAAAAAACTAATGAATAGTATTAATTATTTAATTTATTACCTATATATTAAAAAAGAAACCTAATGAATAGTAACATATTATTAATTATTAAATTAAATTCTTATTCCTATTCTTATATATTAAAAAAAACTAATGAATAGTAACATATTATTAATTATTTAATTTATTACCTATGAATAGTAACATATTATTAATTATTTAATTTAATTTAGGGGAAGGTTCATTTGAGAAGAAAATTTTATTGAGAAGAAAAAGAATAAAAGGGTACAATTGTAAAACATTAAATAGTTTTTTCATCCTCTCATTTATTATTATGTTTGACTAATTAATTAGTCATTAAGATTATAATCCTCCACACTAAATATTTTTGCCTACACACATCAAAAGTTATCCTACACATTTCGAAATTTATCCTACACATATTGAAATTTATCCTACACAACTCGTAATTTATCCTACACGCCTCGTATTTATCCTACACTATAAATGAATTTTTATTTTTATTTTTTGTGAAAAATATATATCTTAAAAATAAGTAACAAATTTAATATAGTTAGTTATTAAAGATGAAACTACCAATTAATGATGTATGTAAGTTTACTAATATACCCTTATAGTTACATTAAGTACAAATATGAAATGAAGTCTAATGAAGCATTCCTATTGGTTGAAATTTCTTCTTTTTTCTTCTTACAAAGAATTTCTTCTCATTTGAACCCTCCACATTTAATTTATTACCTATATATTAAAAAAGAAACCTAATTAATTGTAAGATATTATTAATTATTAAATTAAATTCCTATATATTACCAACTTACTTAAAATACAACGTCGGTGGCAAAGGCCACTGACAATGCATGTGATATTTCCCTTTTTTTTCACATTTACTTTCAATGAAATACATTTTGGCCCCTTCTTTTAGTTTTGTTAAATTGCGTTTTGAGTCCATTTTGACATTTCTTCTTTTCGCCTATACTTTGAGTAAAATACATTTTGGCCCCTTGCTTTTAGTTTTGTTAAACTGTGTTTTGAGTCTCTTTACTTTCCAAGTCAAACTTTAATTTTTCACCCATACTTTGAGTAAAATACATTTTGGCCCTTTGCTTTTAGTTTTGTTAAATTGTGATTTGAGTCCATTTCCTTTCCAAGTTAAACTTCAATTACATTGCGATATTAGACCATTGAGGTTTAATCTTAAAAGTTTATAATGTTTCAACTTTATCGTTATACCGTATATATATATATACATTTTTAGCTTATTGTTTTCTTTAATTATTTGCGTTCGCTAATTTCTTTTTTAAAAAACTAAACGTTTGGATTCAACCATACATTGAGTTGAACTGAATACGTCAAGACATGCGCTTTCATATAGTTTGCGCATGACATAACGCTTGGACTAATCCGTTTGCAACGTGCCCACGACGCATCGCTCACGGGTTGTATTATGAATATTAAAATTTATATGTCGCTATAAATTCGAGTTGGTATACGTTTCGATGTATACTTTTTTGGGGAACAAGTCAGGTCAAATATAGTTTTTTTTTATTGATTTATGTACGTTTCCAAGTCTACATTTCGACCCTACCGCAACACGCTAAGGGTGTAATTTTTTCCGTTGATATGAATATCACTTTTGATTACATGTGTTAGTTTTCCCTTGATACACCTTTTATGCTTTTTTTTACGTTTCCTATGTACGAGTCGGATCACATATAAATACGATATACTTTACATTTTTATCCAGCTACAATGCTATTGAGTTAAATTGGATACGTCAAAATGTGCGTTTTCGTATGTTTAACGCATTACATAACGCTTCGACTAATCTATTCGATGTTTGCAATGTACTCGCGCCGCAACACGCGCGGGTTTCCCACCGGCTTTGCCTCCCTGCCCCCGTACTTTCACGATGTTGTAATTTTAGCCCCTTGACTTTGGTATCTTCAAAGTTTTATAAAATGACAAATTTAGTCCCTAAACCCTCTACTTTGAATTTCCAAAACCACAACCTCATCTTTCAAAATTTGCCAGCACCAACCCTCTACTTTGGTTTTCCATCATTACCCCCTTATCTCTTACACAGTTACGCCACCAACCCTCTTCTTTTACATTTCCACCAACACCCCCTCACCTTTTACACATTTCCGCCACTACCCCTATACTTTTACACTTTGTCTTTTTTAGACTTTGTCTTTTTACCCCTTGCACTATTACTCCATTTTTACATCCGCCCAACTTTAAAAAAATTGCAATTGTAACCCCTAGGCTACAACTCCTACTTTTGCAAATGCCAATGCATTGTGTTTTACGAAATGTCTTTGGCATTGTGTTACCTTTGTGATTTACACTTTTTTTTGTAATTGCCTTTGACGCACTGCGTTTTACGAATCGTGTTTTATCTTACTATATGTTTCCACCCATCGCGCGCCGCCACAACGCGTGGCAGGTAAAATCCTAGTTTTATATATTAAAAAAGAAAATTAATGAATACTAATATATTATTAATTATTAAATTAAATTCCTATTCCTATATATTAAAAAAAACTAATGACTAATAACATATTATTAATTATTTAATTTAATTTAATTATTAAATTAATAACCTAATGAGGTCATACATAACATAGAAATCACACTTGTAAAGGGTGGACAATTAGCTAGAGCAGCGAGTGCTGTAGCGAAACTGATTGCAAGAGAAGGGAAATTGGTCACATTAAAATTACCTTCTGGGGAGATCCGTTTGATATCCGAAAACTGCTCAGCAACAGTCGGACAAGTGGGGAATGTTGGGGTGAACCAGAAAAATTTGGGTAGGGCCGGATCTAAGCATTGGCTAGGTAAGCGCCCTGTAGTAAAGGGGAGTAGTTATGAACCCTGTAGACCATCCACATGGGGGTGGTGAAGGGAGGCCCCAATTGGTAGAAAAAAACTCACAACCCCTTGGGGTTATCTTGCACTTTGAAAAAGAAGTAGAAAAAAGAATAAATATAGTGATAATTTGATTCTTAGTCGTCGTAGTAAATAGGAGGGAAAATAGAATTTCTTTCTTCATCTTTACAAAAAAAAAAAAAAAGTAGAAGGAAGCTGTGACACGTTCACTAAAAAAAATCCTTTTGTAGCGAATCATTTATTAAAAAAAAATAAATAAGCTTAATACAAAAGAAGAAAAAGAAATCATAATAACATGGGCGAACAACGGTAATAATTAAATTAAATTAAATTAAATAATTAATAATATGTTACTATTTATTAGGGTTTTTTTAATATATAGGAATAAGAATTTAATTTAATAATTAATAATATGTTAGTATTCATTAACTTTCTTTTTTAATATATAAAATATATAGGAATTTAATTTAATAATTAATAATATCTTACTATTAATTAGGTTTTTTTAATATATAGGTAAAGGTAATAAATTAAATAATTAATAATATGTTACTATTCATTAGTTTTTTTTAATATATACGAATAGAAATAGAAATTTAATTTGTTTTTTAATATATAAGAATAGAAATAGGAATTTAATTTAATAATTACTAATATGTTACTATTCGTTAGGTTTTTTTAATATATAGTTTAATTTAATTTAATTTAATTTAATTTAATTTAATTTAATTTAATTTAATTTAATTTAATTTAATTTAATTTAATTTAATTAATTTAATTTAATTGAATTTAATTTAATAATAAATAATATCTTACTATTAATTAGGTTTCTTTTTTAATATAGGTAAAGGTAATAAATTAAATAATTAAATAATATGTTACTATTCATTAGTTTTTTTAATATATAGGAATAGAAATAGGAATTTAATTTGTTTTTTTAATATATAGGAATAGAAATAAAAATTTAATTTAATAATTACTAATATGTAGGAATAGAAATAGGAATTTAATTTAATAATTACTATTCATTAGGTTTCTTTTTTAATATATAGGTAATATGTAGGAATAGAAATAGGAATTTAATTTGTTTTTTTTTAATATATAGGAATAGAAATAGGAATTCCATTTAATAATTACTAATATGTTATTATTCATTAGGTTTCTTTTTTAATATATAGGTAATATATAGAAATAGAAATAGGAATTTAATTTGTTTTTTTTAATATATAGGAATAGAAATAGGAATTTAATTTAATAATTACTAATATGTTACTATTCAATAGGTTTCTTTTTTAATATATAGGTAATAGATAGGAATAGAAATAGGAATTTAATTTGTTTTTTAATATATAGGAATAGTGTTGGTGCACTTGTGTCTGTACTTTGTCTGTATTC
>NW_023395638.1:0-18771 GCF_002127325.2 Helianthus annuus | reverse complement strand
TATAGTGGGTTTTTAGACGGCGGATTTCCCTAGAACAGAAGATGGTGGGTTTGGGCGACTTAACGTTGTCTGTGATCACGGGCGTTTGAGGTCTGTCTTTTATCATTGGATTACCTCGGATAGCCAAACACTTATTTCGTTGACCGTTAAAAAATATACAATTGCAAATGCTTATATGGAAACTTACAAATATAGAAAATCTATATAGTTTTTTTTTTTTTTTTTTTTGAGATTCACGCGTCTATGATTAATCTTATAGAGGTCATTTTCTAATAAGGAATTTACTTCATCTCAGTATTATTGATTTAGGATAAAATTGTCTAAACATATGTTTAGATTAAATCATATCAAATTTCCCTAATATTATTATTGATTTAGGATAAAATTGTCTAAACATATGTTTAGATTAAAATCATATCAAATTTCCCTAATATTAAAGCCCATGTCGTCAATCATCATTTAAAATAGTTGAAATTGAGATGTTACATGTTACATATACGAGTATGTAATAAATGGGTAGAAAAATTGGTAAAACGAAACTACATTCAAAGCTCCATTCTTTTATGAAAAATCGAATTTAATTTAAATTTTAATCTTAGAGGTTGTTTGTTTACCTCTTAATGAGGTTCTTAATGGTTCAGACCTCTTACTGCTTCAGCACTTAATTATTCGGACTGTTTGTTTCACGAGCAGATGTCTGAATGGTTCAGACATTTGACTCTGAATGGTTAAGATTTATACAAAGTCTGAATGGTTAAGACCTCTAATCTGAATTGGTTAGACATTTGCCTCTGAACGGTTAAGCATAATACAAGCTGTTAATGGTTCAGATCTTGTCAAACAACCCCTTAGTTTTATATGTCCATGAGGGAAACAAACATCTCAAGGCTTATAAGGATATCATGAAAATATAAAACCCTATTATAGGAAGGGGACTAGAGTAGCCTCCTCATTTGCAGCATTCATCACCAAACCTTAGGGATTGAAAGCTAGAGAGATAAAGTGAGAATCGGGTTGTGATAGCATTGTCTCTTCATGTTAGATCGAAGGCTACAAGCACAGTTTCATTTTTGCATCATCTCTAAGCATTCACGGTGAGGGTGGTAGCTGTTGTGAGTCGTTCTTCGAGGGTTTCAAACTTGGATTAAGGTTTTCAGAAAAATGGTAAGACTCGGGTAAAAGTTCACACGTTTTGGATCTTTGATGCTTAATAAAATGTTGTGCAATGATTTTAATGCATTTCTAATGTTAGAGTTAAGATCTTGATGTGAAACAAGCTTAGATCTAGAAGTAGCCATTGTTGCTGTGTTTTAGGGTTTCTCAAGCACATTTTCGTATGAACATTTCGTTTATGGCATCACGCAAAAACTTTAGATTTCGCACAACTTATCACATTATAGATTTCATTTAATCACATACAAGAATTAGTTTAGCAAAATGTTGTGTGTATGCAAATGTTTCTGCCCATGCAAAACTTTTCGCATGACATGGCATTCATACAATAAAACTTACGCAAAAAGTCTTAGTTTTCACATGGAATGTTTCATGCAAAAACCATGTCCCCACACAATAGTTAAAGATTTTAATGTGTGTGAAAAGTTGACATAGTTTACTTGTGAATCTTTGACCAGATTGAATTAATGTCCATAAGTTAAATCACTCCTCGTATAAAGTGGACAAGCTAATATACAAGTGAGTTCTAGATGCCCATTTTTTAGTATTTTGGGTTGATATACATGCTACACTATATATTTATGTTTGGAATTGTTTGATGTGCATGTTAGCTGTGATATGCTTACTGTGGATGTCTAAGTGATTGATCCATACGATTGATGGTAAATTATTGACGTCTTGCACTTGTTTCTGAAAATATTGATGTCTACATACCATTACTAGAAAAGTATTTATGGGTTCTATTAGAATGACAGTATAGCAAATAATGAAGTCTTATGCCGATATAAGCCTACATGGCTTTGTGACAAATAATTGATGGGTGAAGTTAGCTTAAAAATTGATGTTCGCATTCATGCATGATTGATGATTGATGTGCATGATTAATGTTATGGTATTTTTTGACGATGATTTGTAATTTTTTGCTCGAATAATAATAACTCGATGTTTTTTTTTACTGAAATCATAACTTACTCGACGAAGATAACTATTTTAACATGCATGTCATGTTAAGTAGGTAATGATGATTGATAGGGGGTCACCTTAACAGTTAGCAAGGATTAAAGGTTACCCTATCCTGAGGTCTTGCATCCTATTGACCCTAGTTGACTTGTTTATGAACTCTAATTAAGGATGAGCTTGCTACCAACCGGTACCGAAATCTCAAAAATGGGTACAGATACCGAAAATATCCAATACGTTATGGCTCGGTACCGGTACGAACGGATACTTGAAGTTAAATACCGGTACCAAAAACGCTAAATGTCAGTACCAAAAATCGAGTCGGTTCGGAAAATTCAGTATCAGCTCCGACTCAATATCCGATACTATTTACTCGTCCCTAACTCTAATTGTTATGTTCGAATTAAAGATTGATGTTTAATATATTTACCAATCTTTTCTGTTGGTCCATGTATTCAAGCCCAAAAGAACAGATGATAAGGAAAGCCAAAACTGGTTCAGAAAAGTTGATCATCATAAGCAGAGCTTGTTCAAGACTTTCCCCTTGACAGTGGTTGTCTATTCTCTGATGAACTCCAAGTACTGATCATCTCAACAACTGATAAACCAAAGAACTGATGAAGCACAAAGACTGAAGCCTAACAACTGTTTTGTCTCAAGTACTGTTGAAGACCAAAGCACTGCCCATTCAAGGACTGATCACTCTTTGAAGAAAGCACTGATACTCAACATCAGTGCTTAGGCTACAACAGTGGAAGCTGCATCAGTGTTTTATGTAATCAGTGTCTATGTATAATCAGTGTTTACATGTATCAGTACTTAGAGGTTGTTAGGAGGTTAGATGTCACTTTTATGGTGACGTCAGCCAAGATGCTCAGTGGTTTAGTTTATACTATAAATAGAACAGTACCTGTACAACAGTACCTGTACTGTTCTATTAGCTCTTTTGCAACAAGTCATCTTGTACGAACAAATTAGTGAGCTCAGGCTGAGGGGGAGTCTAGTGCATGCATGCATAAGTTGAATATTGTAATAGATACAATCTTTTGGCTTAATGAAATCATGTTTACTTAAAGCTATTCTTCCTTGATTGTGTGATTAAAGTTTATTTCCATTTTCGCTGCACATTAATCTTTGTTTTCATTTTCCATCTTTATTAAACAATACAATCTAAGAAACTCGGATCCTAACATTTTCACTGCCAAAGTATGACATTTGTCAATTTAAGAAACTATATTTTTTTTATGAATCCAACTATAAGCTACCCGGGTTTAAGGTATTACACAAATTAAAACAAAGAAATATATGATTACTATTCAAATCAAACTTGCAAAAAAAAATCATAACACATCCCAGTTTTCATCATATAAAATTCATTAAAAAACGACCCAATTAACATACCAAAGCTGATAAATGGATATAATTCACACAAATAGAACTATTTATGCGTGTTCTTCACGTTCTTCAGTTTCATTTTTATTTCTTCATCATCAATCATCATTATTGATAAGTGTTTCTTGATTTTCTATGGGACAATGATTCAAGACAGAGAGATGACTGAATAATTTTAATGGAATAAACAAAACTAAACAAATAGAAGAAGAAAATAAGGAATTTCACAATTGTACATACATACTCTATTAATAATTATAAAATAAAGTATTTAAAAGTTATGGGTGCGCTAAATAAAAAATTATTTATAAGCGACTAGAAAATTTTAATATACGTATAAGCATGTGTAAGTCGTGCTTGTGTGATAGAATGAGAGAGAAATAGTGAGACACTTATATAATTATATAACCATCTTATTACATTAATTACACTAAAGATACAAGTATTTATACAGTCTCATAGTTATATACAATGTTAATCTTATATAGCATACCAGTTAAGTTGGTTATGTTTAAAATACCATTTGATATTATAAAATGAACGATAGATAGGTAACGAGGACGATAACTAAATTAGTTTACTTTACTTTATACATGAAACGAATAAAAGTATAACAAATTAGTTTATTAAAACATGAAACGAATAAAAGTATCGTGTTTTATTTAAAACCACTATTGACTATCCACTTCTAGAAAAGTTTGAGAAATAAATCAATTAACCATTACACTAAAAATCCATTTAAATATCAATCGTGTCAAAAAACCACTTCTTATTTTAATATTATTTTTAACCCATATTGCATCTTGTTTAATTTAATTTAGAAAGGCTGGTCTCACCTTTTGTAAGCACATATTAAACACTAACTTTATGATTTAGAAGTAAAAAACTTTACCAACAATTAAAGTAGGCTAAAGTAAGATTATCCTTTTACAAAACTATCCAAAAGGGCAGGTTGATTCTTTTAAGATTTTTTCTCTTAAAAAACTTGCATGCTTGTGTGTAAAGCATGGTCAAATCAATTTCAAAATTAAAGACCATAATTCGACACCTTGCTTAGTGGAGAAATGCAAAAGTAGCTTTCCTTAACCACCATATACAACGTATAACTATCACAATATAGATTTTATATGTGTTCATCTTTAGGGTCTATAGTCCCACAATTCTTCATATTTTCATTTTATCTTTTTGGAAATACAAATTTCTCTAACGAAAAAGAAATCATTCTTTAATAAAACAAAAATAGAGTAGATATAGACAACACAACACAACACAACTCAACTCAACTCAAGTCGGCCGAGAAATTAAATGTTACGTAAAACATAGGGCGGGCAAATTCCATCAGCGATGTGGAGATAAGGACCAACATCGCAACTTGCTATAAAGCACATGTCGAGTGAATCGTTGTCAAGAATTAAAGAGATGATGTTTTTAAAAATAACTAAAAATCATATATTATTAAAAAAAGAAAAAAAGGTTTAGTTAACCTCATTTTTTCATGAATGTATCTTTCCACCAAAACCGCATAGCCGGCCACTTTTTCCTTTCTTTTGTAACTTTTACGATGTAAAAAGGGGATGGTTAGATTAAAGGTTACTTACTTTTGAGTTCATGAAGAACCTTAGTTAATTAGCAAACCTTTCTTTGAAAAGGAGGGGATGGTGGGGTGGATGTGGATGTGATGAGTCACTTTGTGTTAATCCTTTGCTTCAAAGTTTGACCTTGATGACATGCTCCAATGGGGCATATTTCAATCATGCATGGTTCTTCCAATATTAGTGCATGGTGGGGCATGCATAGAGGGAAAAGTAACTTTTTTCTTGTTTCTTCAAGTAAACCTAATTCAAGCTAACACATGACAATGATTAAAAACGCACTCTTCTTTGGCCAGCCGCATCAAATAAGTCTTTTTTTTTAACAGCAAACAATTTTATAATATTATAGAACAGGGCCAACAAAGCTCTAAAAGACTAAAACCAACAAGGTTTACAGCCTTGTTGGCCCTGTTCTATAATCATAAAATTGTTTGTTGTTCAAAAAAACTTATTTGATTCGGTTGGCCAAAGAAGAGGGTGAGTTCGAGTCTCACATAAAACAAAAAATATAACTTAATAAATGTATGATTATTTTTTTCTTCTGAAAACGATAAACACACCATTTGAAGCCAGGTAACACATTGAAATTTGACTTGTTAAACATGGACTATATATAATCTTTTGCATTTTGGTAGGAATATATCCAATTAGGGGAAGGTTTGAAAAAAATTTTATTGAGAAGAAAAAGAACAAAGGGTAATTTTGTAAAACGTTAAATAGTTTTTTCACTTATCTTGTTTATTATCATTTTTGACTAATTAATTAGTCATAAAGAATATTATCCTCCACACTAACTTTTTTTGTCTACACACATCCAAAGTTATCCTACGTATTTCGAAATTAATCCTACACGTTGAAATTTATCCTACACAACTCGTAATTTATCTTACACTTTAAATTATTTTATTTTATTTTTTTGAAAAAAAATATATATTTTGAAGATAATTTACAAAAAAAATTAATGTAGTTAGCTATTAAAGAGTAAGACTACAAATTAATGACCTATGTAGATTTACCAATGTACTCTTATAATAACATTAAATACATATATTAAATGAAGTAAAATAAAACATTTTTATTAGTTGAAATTTTCTTCTTTTTTCTTCTTACAAAAAATTTCTTCTCAATTTCTCTACTATTATCCATCATATCCATCGATGCCTTAGTTTCTAGCGGGATTTCTTATTCGTCACTTTCGTTACGGTTTCTAGACAAACTTATGGCCAGCTTGCACATCAAATTGTAGATAAACAATAATGATGCAAAATTAAATTGATTTGTTCAACGGTGGTCCTTGAATAAATATGATCACATAAAAGATGTATTCTAAAGATTATTAGGTAGTGAGGTATAGTTTAATCCTCCTTAGCTTCATCTAAATATCACATCACCTATTTTTTTTTTCATTTCACTTTAGCTCACTTCAAGGAAATGGTTTAATCATTTTAATTTCATCTAATCCTATGTTTTAGTGGTTTTTGGTTTAAAAATGAAAAGAATAATTATTTAAATCTCTTAATATCCGGTCAACATGTTAACAAATAACCCATTTAACATCACTTAACACAAGAAGGGGATGGTGTGCAATATCAGCTAATATGTTATGTCGCCGTTAACACTCCAAATATTAGGATGCATCCCATAGCCATAGCAGTGTTCATATCTTCATTAAACACTAGTTATTTATGGATAAAATAATTAGGTATTGGTACTATTTATATCTATGATTCTGATACACAACAACTTTAATAAATGAGGATCTAGAATAGTAAGCAAAGATTTGGATTTGAAATGTACCACCTAGCTTTTTAACGTTTTAAATTACATCAAATCTGTTTTCAATAAGGCTCGAACCCTTAACCTCAAAGGAGCAACATCTTAACTCTAATGGTTTTGCCAATTAAAGTATTGGACCCAACCCCCATCCCAAATGTACCACCTAGCTAATAAAGGTTTTTTAGGCATCGACTTAGTCAATGATATTTGCATGTTTGAATCAAATGACATACATAAACGTTATTCAAGATATCGAGAAAAATAAAGCGAGCTTTTTAACCAGGGTCTTGACTCTTGACATAACATTACTACGATCATGATGTTGTTTGTTCTACACAAAATGTTGTTTTAGCGTTTCTTGGTATAAACCTTTTAATAAACCCTTAATAAGCGGGTTTTTTTAACTTTATGAAGAGCAATCTAATCCACTTTTAATTTTGTATAATTGTCCATCATGGTATTCGAATGCCTAACCTTTTACATCATTTTACACATTTAGATACCATTTTATTGAGCCTTTTGTGATATTTTAATTGGAAAAAGTTTCTATTCTAGTATTATTGGCCGCAAAGGCGTTTCTGAGAATTCATGTACCATGTCCGAGCTTGAAAAAATATGCCCGTTTGTAATGTTTTATATTATTATTATTTAAAACTAAATGAGTATTGAACTCACTAAACCTAATGTCAATGGGCTAACTTCTAAACCATAAAAGTTGTTTTGTACATGGGCCTATCTTGGATTGATATGAGTATACTATTTAAAAAATATTAATATATATATATATATATGTATCGGTTTTTTTTTTTAATATGTGCCTCTTGAAATCACGGCCCTATATGGTGGTCCTCCCGGCACAACCTCATCACCGCCACAACCTCATCACCGCCACTTGGCCGTTGTGTAATTTTGATCCAATTAAAGAAAAGCAGGGTATAAATGTCATTTTAAAAGTCAAGAGGAACAAGTGATGACTGTGAGACATTAAAAGGTACAAGTTGGCTTTGCAGGCCAGTGATGCCCGGACACATTTATTGTCAAAAGCTGTGGAATGAATCTCTCTGACTCTTGTATTTTCGTTTCATACCCTCATTTTCTCACTTCATGCACTTATTATGTTTTTTGACTTTTTGGCTAACATTGTTTGGTGGTAATATCCCCCCTCTCTCTCTCTCTCTCCTTCGTTTCGACTACATTGAGTAGGCATGGAAATGTGGCGTGGTGACCTTTTCATATCGGAAACATCGTCCTGTAAAGTGGCGTGATGTTGAGAGCGGGATATTATTCACTGGTGTGTGTGTGGGGGGGGGGGGGGGCATTTGAATTGTGAGGTTGAGGCTCTTGATTGATGGATGGATTTTGAGTATGTTTTAATTGATTGATTTTTAACTTTTATTTAAATGCCACTTTCACGCTCCTCCCATTCCATGCTTGTTTTATCACGCCCACTTGTTGATGTGCCTGCCACATGGTGCTTAATGCCTCCTCTTCATGCCTCATGCCCTCTCACTCCGTATAGTCTTACATACATACGAGTGGGGACTGTTACTCTTTCTCTCACAAGGGGTATAGCTAATAACGGAGGGGGTACATTTAGACTCACCCTATTGTTTTCATCACATTCATCTACTTATTTCTCTCTTCTCTCTCTCTCTCTCTATATATATATATATATATATATATATATATATATATAGTTAAAATACGAATTATTATATATATAGAAGTTAACTAAACTAGTTTTCAATCATTAGATCATATTTAATTGAATTGTTGAGTTGTTTATGACTCTTATATCTTATTTATCTTTTACTCCATGAACTACGATCATTCTATCATGTAATTTACTGCATAATATGGTGTAGTTTGATATTATGGATGGTGTATAAATTTTAGGTGCTGTAAAAGAAAATTCATTATAAGGTAGTTTACTAGTTTTCTAACATTAGATTTAGTTTTTCTTATAATAGAGTCGTATGTGATAAAAAGTTTAACCGATGAGATAAGTATTGTACAAGATCTTGCATTGAAGACAAAATGTCTAATGCCTATCACATCTTTTACGCATAAGGGGGTGGTAAGTGCCTAACAAGTGTTTTTCTAGTAAAAATAGTTTGTTTGAAACTTTTTGTTTGTAATTAAACCCAAAAATTTAAATCATGATACCATATGGATAATGCAGTGGAAAAACAAGTCAAATCATCAAGAAACTCGAAATCACACAAACATTGATTAAATTAAAGAAACGATATTAGTCAGGGTTCATTGGAGATAAACAAAAGGATTTAGTGAGAGCAATTGATTATAGCATTACCTATAAGCTCCAATCGAGCGAGGGCGGAGATTAGTATTACGAATGAGTCTGTGTCAAGTGGGGATAACAATAGCAATTGTTTGGTCAATGCAGAGTGGCCATGTAGGAGGCGGAATCAAGATAAGAGAAATGTGTGGGGTGTTGGCTCATGAAAAATAGAATGCTAGGGGCTAGGGCGTTTATGTACGTGGAAAATAAGGATATACACGCTTTCAAATGAGAATAAGTCACAAGAAATAATCTTAGTAATGACAAACTAACATACTCTTAAATACTTTTATACACGCATTTTGTAGGATTTGAACTATTCACCTCTCTGATAGATAGAAAACACTACCATCACACTATCTCCCATAGAGGTACTTGATGTCTTAATGGATCCTATGTAATTTTTTTCTCATATTTGGTTTAGACAAATGACTTGACATTAACCGATTTATTATTAACTCATGTGATTAGGCTACTAAAATCAACATGGAATATGTTGACCATTGTATTACAGGACGATCAATATTAAGACTAACGTCCCTTTATTCTAAAAGTTCTAGAATATGATATGTACCAATCGGATTGATAGATAGATAATCCGTTGAGTGGATCAAACTCAAAAGAAATTAGAAAGAAGCAAGAGTAGCAATTTAGAGAGAATATTAGACTTTCATAATTTTCATTCATACCTCAAATGCAAATAACAAGAGCTATTATATAGCCTTACAATGAAAACTGAAACAAATAAAAACTACCCACTACTTAGCCTATCTACCACTAACTTACTAGAAAATAGGAAATACATAAACAATTACTAAAGACTTGGGTGGAAGTCGTGGACTTGCATGGCAATCAGAAGTGCACACATCAATCCCCCCAGCTCAAAACATCCTTGTCCTCAAGGATGAAACCTGGCCAAGTCTCTCGGATGCCCCACGGTGGATGCCATTCGAGTCTTCCAACAGTGTTCGGAGCAGTCGCAACGGGGCGCCAAGGTGGGTGCCACTCGCGTTCATCGGCTACGCCTTCTCTCAACGATATGTTGTCCTGTTGCGAGTTCTGGTTGTCTTGTTGGCATGGCGGAGTGCTGAAGACACGAGCCGAAATTGTGGCTGGTGTGATCTGTCGGTTCGAAAGAGGGTGGTGAGGGGGTGCAAAGTGTTCGTGAGATGATGTGGGTTTAAGCACCGGTACGGGTGCGGTATTCGGGGCTGGGTTTTGAACAACAGAAGACGTAGGGGTGGGGTTTGGTGGCGGATCGGCAACGGTTGTTGGTGGTGTTGTGGTAGTGGCAACGATGGCAGGAGCTTGGAACCGGGGTCGATTTTTGAGAAGATCGATCATCTCAGCAATCTTTGATACGATTCGATCCAACGACTCGTTCCATTTGTGAGCGTCCATGAGGGGATCAAGACCGCTCTGATACCAATTGATATGTACCAATCGGATTGATAGATAGATAATCCGTTGAGTGGATCAAACTCAAAAGAAATTAGAAAGAAGCAAGAGTAGCAATTTAGAGAGAATATTAGACTTTCATAATTTTCATTCATACCTCAAATGCAAATAACAAGAGCTATTATATAGCCTTACAATGAAAACTGAAACAAATAAAAACTACCCACTACTTAGCCTATCTACCACTAACTTACTAGAAAATAGGAAATACATAAACAATTACTAAAGACTTGGGTGGAAGTCGTGGACTTGCATGACAATCAGAAGTGCACACATCAGAATATTAATCTATTATAAATAAATTACTCATCTCACATATATGCTCTTAAACACTAACATATATCGTACATATAATCCTACACTTCCATTGACTAAAAACTTTATAGTTATGCCTCGAAAATTATTTTAATAGTTGGATACGTGTTTAATTTTTTATTTATATAAAAATTTATCTTTCAAATAAAACAAAAGACTTTACTTTTAAAGAATTACTCAAAAATCACGTAAAGGGGAAGTGAAGGGGAGAGCGTGCGTTGCCAAAAAGCAATTTTTATGATCATTGTCATGTTTTCTTCCTCTCAATTTCATAATTGGCTTTAAAGTGTGCTTCAAAAGCAAACCTTGTCTTACTAAATAAACTTTGTTCTGTTTGTTTGTAGTATTCAATCTAACAATGCTTTGGACCTGTAGTTCCCACTTAACCTACGATGTCGATGGAGTTCGGCTCTCTTTTTAGACTATGCACTTTCCTAATCATACTCCGAAATCTAAACTAGTTTCTGTCATATGACTAAAACTTCAACCACTCGAGAAATAACACCTTAACTACACAATTTGATATCACTAGATTAAATGAAAGAAAAAGCTATATTATGTTATATATATATATATATATATATATAGGACAAAGATCCGTTAGGAACCACCCTTTATTGCGAGAACCGCGAGAACCAGTGTGAACACAAACAGTAATACCTAAAAAAATCTAAAAAACACCCAAAATTTTTTTTTTATTTTTTTACTATTTTTATATAAAAATCGTTACTTTTCGTATCCAAAAAAAAAAAAAAATTTTTTTTTTTTAAAAAAAAAAAATTTTTTTTTTTGGCTACAAAAAGTAGCGATTTGAACATAAAAATAGTAAAAAATAAAAAAAAAATTTTAGATTTTTTTTTATTTTTTTTTGATTTTTTTAGATTTTTTAGGTTTTTTGGGGGTTTAGTTTTTAGCATTTTAGCTTGGGGGGTGGGGGGGTTTAGGTTTTTTTGGGGGGGGGGGGGTTAGGTTTTTTTTAGGTTTTTTGAGGGTTTTAGTTTTTAGCATTTAGCTTGGGGGGGGGGGTGTTAGGTTTTTTTTTTTTGGGGGGGGGGGGGGTGGGGGTTTAGGTTTGGGGGGTGGGGGGGTGGGGGTTAGGTTTTTTTTAGGTTTTTTGAGGGTTTTAGTTTTTAGCATTTAGCTTGGGGGGGTTAGGTTTTTTTTTTTTTTGGGGGGGGGGGGTAGGTTTTTTTTTTGGGGGGGGGGGGGGGGGTGGGGGTTTAGGTTTTTGGGGGTGGGGGGTGGGGGTTAGGTTTTTTAGGGTTTTTTTAGGTTTTTTTAGCTATTTTAGCTTGTGTTCACATTGGTTCTCGCGGTTCTCGCAATAAAGGTGGTTCTCGCATGAACCTTACCCTATATATATATATATATATATATATATATATATATATATCGTACAATATGCCTTAACGTACGCTGCGTACGTGATGACAAAATCGCACGTTATGTTACCAAAAATGAAAATTGCATGTTGTGAAAAACCAAATATCGCATGTTAAAAAAAAAATTCGCATGTTAAAAAAAATCAAAATCGCATGTTAAAAAAAATCGCATGTACCGGCCTCTATATATATATATATATATATATTAAGGGTGGGGTTCAGCTACAAAGTCCATTTTTCCTACAAAGTGTACAAAGTCATAAAACACCACAATTTCAGTCATAAAACACACTCAAAACCTATAAATAACAGAGTGAATATCACTAAAACACAATATCCAAACCTTAACAGTCCATAAAAACCTCAAACACACCATAGTAGAACTATGAATATAAAATACAACATGATAATCAACATAAAACACATTAATATTAGTCATTCGATAAACAAAGCCTTATCATCCAAAACACAACACAAAACCCACAAATATGGTGTTTTAGGGCATGTTTGGGTAAGCTTTTTGAAACAACTTATTGACTTATTGGCTTTTTGAAAAGTCATAAGCTCTAAAATGATGTTTGGCAAAGAGGGTGTATGTGAGGGGGAAAAGCCAATAAGTCACAAAATCCTAACTTTTCTAAGAAGCCAATAAGTCAATAAGTTGTTTCAATAAGCTTACCCAAACATGCCCTTAGTAATCTCCACTTTATTATTTGTAGGTTTTGAATGTGTTTTATGGCTGAAATTGTGGTGTTTTATGATTTTTTACACTTTGTAGGAAAAATGGACTTTATAGCCAACTCCCACCCTATATATTAAACATGCAGAAATTTCATAAAAATTAGTAAATTATGTATGTTCTGAGGTATAAAAAAGATTTTTTCATATAGAATACTGATAAATTTCCATTTATTAAAAAATGGGATAATTTACTAAATTATGTGTCTAGATGTATTTAAAAATTATTGTTTACCATTTTGTTTTAATTTTCAAAAAAAAAGAGATGTATTTAAATTTACATAATAGCTTTTCTCTTGTCATATTAGGCCATCGGTAACCATGCCAAGTGTAAAGTCGGCATGATGTTGTGTCTTTTTTCCTAAATGATAACTCAAAACACATTGACATGCTTACTCAAGATTTTAATATCTTTCTTTAGTGCATTTAACTAGAAACCAATTTTTTAAGATAACAAAAAGAATACAAAATAATCAGACATATTAGTTATGATAAAAAAAATACCATCTTAAAGAAGAAAAAACTTAAAGAGGTACAAAAACTAGTAAAAGATGTATCAGATTAAAAACCCTAAAAAAATCAGATAACTGGAAATGAACCTTGTAGAATAGCCTAAAAAATAGTGTTTTTATGATTTCTTCTAAGCTAAAATAATATACCTTTTCAGCTCAAATTTAATTATGTGGTCAGTGGTCACACAGAAATCATTTTAGTCTGTACTCTATAGATGAAATCCATTTAGGTCGAATATATAGTTTTTCTGCTCGTCAATGTTAAGACTTATTTCTTAAATATATTAATTAATAAACACCTTTTATTACTTGAACTGAAAATCAGTAAGAACGCTTAATATGAGCATCTTTGCAAGTTATAAGTACGACTTAAACTTAAAAAGTTGATGAAAGCAAATATTATATCATAATATACTGTTGGAATATTAAATTTTAATAATCCCAACTAACAGTTCTTTTTTTTAAACGGCCAACTAAATCCCCGGATAAGCATTATGGAATGCCCTCAATCGAGCAAATGCATCCCCTCCTCCATAACGGTCAGAGTTGGATGCATACCTGAGCCACCAAGCCACCAGTTCCGGGGAAAACCCGCCTGCCCAAAGGCCCATTTCGGTAAAACCTGATTCGGCTCGGTTTCGAACTGTCGACCTCCAGAGAGGCCTTGTTCTAAACTTCATTGACACCACCAATATCATTCAAAGTGATGCTAGTGGGAGTTGAATTTGGGGCCTCAAGAGGAGAAACCAAGTGACTAACCACTAGACCAACTTGTCAGCACACCAACTAGCAGTTCTAACTTAGAAAATAACCACTAGCAGTCTCAACTACTAACATATTGGCCTCCAGTAGACCCTGACTAACAAAACCCTAACGCCTTTAGTCTAAAAAAAACGTTTTTGGCCGGAACACTCCTTCTTGATCGGAAAACTCAACATTTTCGCCCAAACCTCTTTGTAACCTTATTACAGACCTTTATGAACATTTTCTAGTAAAAACCTCAATTATTGAGGTCACTGGAAACTTATTTTTGCCGGAAAACTTTTTTTTCCCCTAAAACTCAACTTCTTTGCCAGATACACAACATTTTCATTCCAAACCTCTTTCTAACCTTAGATTGGACCTTTAGAATCTTTTTCCAGCCAAAAACGTTTTTCCGGCAACCGGAAAATTAATGGCTTTAGGGTTCTGTTAATCAGGATCCATTGGAGACCAATGTGTTAATTGTTGGGACAGCACGTTATTATTTTTAAAGTTGAAACTGTTAGCGGTCAACATTGAATAGTTGAGATTATTAAAATCCAATATTCCTATAATGTTATCAAGTTCTTCTATGCTGATATTATATTAAACTAGTAAATTTCCTCGTGTGTTGCGGTGGGTCCAAATGTAAAGTAACTCGGATTTGTATAGTAAAGATCTGAACCGTTTCAGAACAAAAGTTACGTTAAAACGTAGATAACTGAAGATGTACATAAAAATAAGCAGGGAAACGCATTATATATGGCCCCACTTATTTGCGAAAAAAGTTTATGTCGAACACTAACTTGAACTTATACCGACATATACAAAAAATAAGAAAAAAATTATGTTTTTTAAGTTAAAAACGACACCGCACGTTGCGGTGGCGCCGAAACTTAAAGTAAGTCTAATTTATAAAGTCTAACGAAAGCACATTATCTTTGACCCCACTTGTTGTAAAACAAAATTTATGTCAAAACGTAGATTAACTGAAAATGTAAAAAAAAAAAAAAAAAAAAACCCGAACTTATACCGACACTTACATAAAAATAAGAAAAAAAATTATGTTTTATAAAGTTAAAAATGGTATTGCGCATTGCGGTGGCACTGAAATATAAACACATAAAAAATAGTATAAAGTTTTTAGAAAGTTAAAGGGTTATAAGTTCTAATACTAAATGTTGAAGAGTAAACATTAAACAAACAAAAACTTATTAAAAACAAAATATATATATATATTAATAAAGATGACCAATGACCAAGTGCCATGTAGCAGCATTGCACTGGTCACCCAACTTGTTATGGTAAGGGTAGGCGGGGTGGGAACACTTTTCCCCGTGATGAAATTTGTTCACGAGTGATACCAAGAATAACACCATCGCCACCTATAATTATCACTCGTTAAAATAAGAAAGCGTGATATTTATAACGCATTATGGGGTATTGAGTAGTGAGGGAAATTATTGGGTGTGGTGGTGAGCGATGACCATTTCCACTAAAACAGGTTGTGAGTGATGGAATAAAACTCGATGACGTGACGAAACTTGATTGGATGTTGTGAGTGATGAGTGGGTAGTGGCTATAGAATTTAAATCAAACAACTCGGTTTATGGCCTACATTCTTAAAGTCGAGGAAAGCATTGATGAAACTATTATTATATTAAAACCTTATTAATAACCAATAACTTTATGCATATTGTAGTTGTAAAATTGGCTTTGGGAGTTTTTCAAAAAAAAATTGGAATTTTCATTTCTAACCCTAAAGTTTCAAGCTTTGGCAAGTTAAGTTTAAAGTTTTAATCTTTGTTTCCCTTTTAACCCTAAAGTTTTAATCTTTGACAATTTGAGTTTAAAGTTTTAATCTTTGGTAATTTAACCCCTTTGATTAATTTGATTTTTCACTTCTAATTTAAAAGTTTTCATCTTATACAATTTAACCCCTTTCATTAACTTGATTTTCCATTTCTAATTCAAAAGTTTCCATCTTTTGCGATTTAACCACTTTGATTTTTTTTACTTATGTGTTGTAATCTTGGCTTTGGGGGTTTTCCAAAGAAAAAATGGTTATGCATATGGTTGTTGTAACCTTCGCTTTGGGGTTTTACAAAAAAAAAAAAAAAAAAAAAAAAAAAAAACTTGATTTTGTTTACTATTCACCCAAAAGTATTTCATAAATTACTTTTAACCCAAAATTATTTGTTTTTTTTTTTTTAGTTTTAACACAAAACTTTTTATCTTTTACAAATCTATCCTCACAACTTTTTTTACTTTCAACTTTGGTCCTTTATAATTTTCATTTTCTACAAATTTTTCGCTTTATGCTTCGTTCTAAATTTTGTGACGTAACACATCGCAACGTGCGTCTTTGGTTTAACGTTTTTACGTTTCGTTCTAAATTTTGCGAGTTAACACGACGCAACGTGCGTGTGTGGGTGAACGTTTTTACATCGTCTATTTTTTCCCGTTTGACAGGTTCAACATAACGTGTGCGTCCTAAATCGACTTAGTTGTAACTAAAGAATCCCTGCCGCATTGCGGCGGGTCGTAATTCTAGTTATATAATAAAACAAAAGATATTTTCATATTTATAATAAGTAGATATTAAAATTAAGGAAATATGTGTTATAAAAGTAAATTGTAAGCAGGTAAAAAGGTGATGGATAGATAATAAAGTAGAAAGAAAAAAGTAGGTATGAAAAGGAGACAACCGTGCAATGGCTTTGCAGAGAGAGCAGCACCACCATTTCCATGTATCATGTTCACCAAATACTTAGATCATGGGGTGTGGGGATCGTCACCCCCCCGGTCTCCGGCTCGTCCCCCTCGTCCCACACCGCCCCCTCCCCCCGTCGCGTCGCCAACGTCCGATTTCAACCGTTTGGAACGAGCTGATCTAGTGGGCCATCATAGAGAGAGATATTTAAATTGTTTTTGTTTTAATGTGGGCCAAGATTTGGGACTATCCTCCACACCCTTGGATAGTCCCCAAAGAGATAGTCCTCCATCTCATACGTCGTGGCGTCTACGTGACAGATAGTTCCTAAAGGGACTACCCAAACCACATCCCATGGACCATGGTCTTACCTTTTAACCATGTCGCCTCACGTTTTATTTACTCATTCTTTTCTTCTTCTTCTTTTTTACCCTCATTTTAATTTCCTTCAATCTAATTCTGTACGAATCAACTTAATATTTTTATATATTTTCTTATAATTATTCAAATGCTCAAAACAGATCATGATCAGGAAAATATAATTTTATAAATTTATATAAGTTAATTGATACTTTTGATTAATAATTTCACGATAGAGGTAAACAAGAAAACGGAAAAATAGAACCAAAACAAAAGTCTACAACAGACATGCTTGTCTGTCTGAAAGAAAGTTCATAATAATAAACCGATAGTCTTGTTGTGGTCCTATTAAAAATCGAAAGGAAAAAAGAACTAGTATTGTGTTTTTAGTAGTGTTACGATCTTATTTGTAGGCTCAAAATATAGCAATGTACTATGACAAAAGAGAAAAAATGTCACAAGTATTTTCAAAGGTGGAGAGAAACAAGAGATCAAGTCTTGTTTTGTCATGTCACCCTCCATGCGTGTGACATTTTGTAATGGTGGTTCCATGCTATCAAATGGCAACCATTCTCTTTGAAAAAACGGACATGCTTGTCTGTCTAACATAATTATAAACCAATAGTCTTGTTCTGGTCCTACTAAAAGTCAAAACGAAAAAAATACTAGTATTGTGTTTTTAGTAGTGTTACGATCTTATTGTAGGCTCAAGATATATCAATGTCCTAAGAAAAAAGAGAAAAGATATGGATTAATTCATAAGCTTTGTCAAAGGTGGAGAGAACAAGAGATCAAGTCTTGTTTCGTCATGTCACCCTCCATGCGGGTGATGATGGTTCCATGCTATCAAATGGCAACCATTCGCTCTTAAAAATTGGTCTCATCATACACAATGCAGTTCATGCTATTCCATATCAACTTATCCCTATAATTCAAGAAAAAAATTACGATTTTCATCCCTCGTATTTAAAGACTCGATATTCGTTCCCTATATAATTGTGTGCATTCATAAATGGAAGAAAGAGATGGTGCATAGGATGCATGAATTTTTAATTGGATAGAGATATAAATATGTGATGAAACAATGGTTAACCGGGCAGGGTTAACACACTAGTCTCGTCAAGAAGGGTTAATCCCTTCCTCTCGAGGATCGCTGGCTGGATCACCGGTGGTCGATCTCCTGCACAAGGAAACAAGCCGTGACTCGTAACAAGGAGGATGGGGTGGGGGGTGCTCCTTGTTACCACTCTCCGGCGTGAGAATCAGTAGTTTGCTTGAGAAGCAAAGTAAGATAGTAGTAGTAGTGAGAGAGTTGCGAAGAGATACCTCAAACCTGGTTTGGGGTTGGTATTTATAG
>NW_023395637.1:0-18854 GCF_002127325.2 Helianthus annuus | reverse complement strand
TCCACATATTAGTTGTGGTTTCCGATTTATTCTTGTATTTTACAATAATTTATACTTTAGGTGAATACTATGAACTACTCAGTTCAATCACATATTTGTAATAGGATTTTTGTTTCTCTTTTAATGGAAAGTGTATGAATCTTATTTATCATTCTTTTCAGGTTGTAATGGGTTCATGTCAAAACGGGTGATTTTTACGGGTCAAAAGGATATAAGTCATGTTAGGCCAACGTTTCAACAACTTTTGTGCATTCTATTTTTTTTATATATAGACATTTTGTAATGTTTAATGTATTGTTAATGACTAACGAATACATATTATCAAAAGTATAACATAAGATTTCTTTTTAATAAAACGATAGCATTCAATTTGGTCATTTCAGTTTTTTGTTTTCTTTAAATGAAACATGTTACTCAGTTGAATCTTTCCGTAGACTCTAATTGACGGTTTCCACTATCATGTATAAAATGTAATTTCAGTTTTATGATGTATTTAGAGATTTATAATATATACATATATACAAATAGCCTGTGTAATACGCGGGTCTATAGCCTAATTATGATAATATTCATAGGTGTCTCGATGAAGATGTATCTTTAATTGACTATTAATGATAAATAATTAAATATACGTGTCTATACACGCAACTATCAAGTAAAAAATATATTATTCTCGTTTAATTATATACTAGGCAAATCTTAGTACAATATCTAGGGGTGCAAAATTGATTAAAGGCTTCATCTAACCTCCTATTTTGAATGATACTAGCAACCCCCCCCCCCCCCCCCCCTTACTCGTATAGCGACCGAAAAAGAAAACCCATAAAAATAAGATCATGCCATGACTAAAACAATATCTACACATAAAAAACACATTACGTCTACTTAGGATCAATCCGTGCTACACCGCAGAAAAAGAATGTATGTACAAATGTCATAATTTTTCTAAGAAAGAGTTGGTATAAAAAAACAAATTAGGACGGAGAGAACTGTAATGTGGCCGCGTGGAACCAGCCCAACTGCGAAACTTTTATTATACTTTTGGTGTAATTATGCTTATAAAAACTAAACACAAAAAAGACAAAATAATATATATATATATACCAACCTCTTAACCCAAGTTCATAAATGTTATAGTAATAGTAATAGTAATATTGTGTTAGGAATATTTTTGCATATTGTAAGTTCTATAGTTAAAGTCTCATAAACTAAACTTGTAGTTTGTAAATTTGAATGGGTTTTAAAAGTCTCATAAACTAAACTTAGTTTGTAAATTTGAATGGGTTTTAAACCCTATAGGTCAAATCTGATAAATAAACTTTTTTTACGACTAATTTCTTTTAATCACTGTCGTCTATAAGACTTGAATCCAATATCTCTAACTCCCAAACCTAGGTATTTAAAGGCTTTGCCTTGCTTTCCGTTTGCCAATGGAATAGCCTACACGATTTATCATATAATAATTTAAACATATCAGTTGTTTTTGTTTTTATTATATAGCCTAACCAAACATATCATGTGTATGTGAGTTGACCAAAGTCACCAAACATAAGTTATTGGCAACTTTTGATGAGTTTCAACTAAAAATGTGTTTTATTTGAGATTTTATGTCATAAAGCTCCCCTGTTGAATGAAATTGAATATAATAATATAAGAATTGAACTAGTTTTAACCTATAAACTATATGTAAGAATTGTAAATTTTGACTAGAATAACAATTTTGATCTATAAACTATATGTAAGAATTATAAATCCGCCATATCGCATTGTTCACTCATCCATTTGCACCCCTTGTCACACCCCGATCACGTAAAACAACAAAACGTGGCAGAAGCGTCAGGGAGTGTTGTAACAGAATCATTGTTTCATAACACATGGGAAATTGAAATGCTGTTTTATTGATTTAAGAGTTACAATGTCTTAACAAACAAAAAAGTAATACAAAATTTAACTAGTCTTGCATCTTTTAATGTCACTAAGGCCTCGTCCAATCCTATGTGAGCATGCATCAATATCATCATCAAATTTCATCAACTATTGTACCTGAAACACATGTGAAAATATATCAGCATAAAAATACCGGCGAGTACATAGGTTTTGTGAAAATAGGATTCATGACTTAGGTTTAAGAAAATGTTTAATGAAAACTTGTCATGAATCCAATTTAAGTGTTTGCTTTTATAAAATGTTTGAAAAGCGATAATAAGGTAGATGATATGTTAAAGAGTAGTGTAAGGTAAAATGAATAACCAAGTAAAACTGAGTTTCTATAAAATAAGTTGTTTGTAAAACAATGTCTTGTGAAAAATATGTTATATGTCTAAACTGAAATGATTTAAACAACGCTGAGATATGTAATATCATACAAGCACTTATATATAGGAAGTACCAGCGGCGTATCCACCATGCTTGTATCACATTACACACGCCTCGTTACTTAAATCACTTTACCTAAACAAACCACCAATGTAAAATGTCTATGTTTAAACCAATTGCCAAATGTATTGAATAATATGTCAAATGTTTATGTCAAAATGTAAATCATGTAATGTATAACCAATGTAAAAAATGTTTATGTGTCAAATGTAAATCATGTAATGTGTAACCAAAATGATATGTATGGCTAGCGAAATGCATCAACTAAACCATAGGTGAAAACGCACAAAACAAAGTATTGAAGTAAAACTTGGTTTAAATTAAAGTTATCTTTTGTGGAAATGCATGCTATACTGATACAAACATCTATGCGGTGTTGTGAAAATTCCATACATTCAAGCCTTGAGACAGCAGGATAACCTTAGTGTAAAAGTTATCAAAAAGAAATGTTTTCGGATTCGGTCATTCCATCCATCCAAACAAACCTAGGATTTTAGGAACGGGATTTGTCAAGTCCTATGGTACCACTACCTACTACCGAGCGGCGTGATCAATGTTAATGAATGTACATTGTCCCATTTAAACAACCCAAATGTCATACCAAAATGTAAGCATGTGATGTGATGTAAATGTACTAAGTATGATGAACATACATAGCATGTGATGTAAAACAAATGTACTAAGTATGCGCTAAACGAACATACGTAGCATAAAATGTCATGTAAAACGATGTACTAAGTATACACACAATGGACATACATAGCAAAAACATAATGAAATCATGTACTAATAGTGTACTAGTGAACATAGCAAGTATATGATATGAAAACATGAAAAGCATGAAAGTAACAAGTAGGCACATGTGTTTCACCCCAAAACGTTTGAAAAACAGTAAAAGAGGGGTCTATGTACTCACTTGAGGGTGCTTAGAAATCTTGAACAACAACCAAGCAAAGCTAGAGGGATCACGGAATCAAACGGCACCCTATATAGATAACTACATAAATAACCGGACCTAAATCGGGGGATCGGGTAGTACGAGGGTTTGTAAACCAAATAAGTGTGGGAACTTATGTAATATGGTTTAACAAAGCCTACATACTAAAACGAAACCTAACCTAAGTGCTTTTGACCCGTTACGACCCGTTTAGGTAGCTTATGCTACTTTAACGCGTCGTTTGCGTAAAACGCGTTCGACCGCTTAACTAGTCCTATGACAAGTAAAATATGCCTTAACATGCCTAATATAGTTACTTAATCAGTTTAGATGTCAAAATTTAGGTTACATATGCTTAAAATGAATTTATGTGTAAAAAGGGTATTTTGGTAATTTACCTAAGGCATATAAACTACCTATCATACAACTATTTAAACGAAGTGACCATAAGGTATAACCTAGGAAGGTTATTCCCTATATAACAATGGTCACCTAAAGTGTTTGGTCGGATCCTAATGATCGACCAAATGGGTCGGGTTCGAAAGCATAAGCGATTGTTTAGATCGCTTACCTTTACGACCCTAAACAAGCACAATTCTAAAAGCGACGAGCTAAACATGCTAGAACATGTTTAGCAAAGTTAGAAAACAGGTTTTGATATCAAAACAAACGGTTTTGATATCCTAGAGTAGTTTGGTTACAAAATACGCGAGAAAACGCATTTTGGCCGAAACTACGACTCGTCACTGAGCCTAGATAACGTGGTAATCAGTAGGTATAGTTACTAGGGACTATAACCATCGTGATTACGCTCACGTTATGAAGTTCAAACGAACTTCGCGTTGACCATAAATGTCACACCCCAACCGATGGCGGAATCATCGGGGCGCGGCACTGAGCGAAACAGATTGTCCAGAAGTTTCCACAACAACTATAATATAAATTCAGTTTAAATGACACGTCCCATACCGTGTCCCAAATAAATAACAAGTTATTACAGAAATCAACTAGGCAAATAATTCCGTTCCGACAACTCAGATTTAATTATTACAGACAAATGTTTATTATTTCTAGACTCCCTAGCCTGGGTTTCATCAGCATGCGCCTAAGCATCCTAGCAACTTAAACACCTGTCACATACGTTAAAATAAAGTCAATACATATAATGTAAAGGTGAGCATACAAGTTTGATAATAGCGTATAGAGTTCGAATAGTTTACGCATAACCAGCACGTACACAGATGGCAATGTAGCATGTAAATTATCGACATGGACCTATCAATACCAGTGACTGCGGGTTGACTGTCCGAGACAGTTCGCAATACATGATCACCACCGTAAATCATGCAAGTAGATTGTCCTTAACAACCCCCGTGTGAACGGGTGCTGAGTCCAAACTATAGTACTACGTTGCTAAGGCAAGTAGACAGCTTTCCACGTGTAAACATAATAACAAGCATACATTTAATCACGTAATACATGCAATCGGTTAACATTCAAAGAGTTTGTATAGTGTGTTCGATTGAGATTTTGATAGGTAACGTATGTAACACCCAAAAGTGCTAAAGCAAAAAGGGTTCGAGTATACTCACAGTGATTGATTATGGATTGAAGGGAGCGCTGAAAGTAGGGTTAGCCTGAATAGTTCGATAGCACAACAATGAGTAACGTGGAAAGTAAACAAGTGTGAATGGATCGAGTAGGCTGGTCGATCGAACGGCAGGTTCGATTGGACGGTGTCACACCCCCAAAATCCACCCGCGGAATACCACCGCTTGGGAGCGTGACTGACCAGGATCAAGCCATCAATCATATCAAACATAGCATTTTATAATGAAAGTAATTAATGTAATTCCTCATGACATGATTGATGTTTCAAAACCAAACATCGTTTAAGTAGCGGAAGCATAGTAATGTATCTCAAAATAATTATAAGTTCACATAAAGTTCATGATCCACATCCCACAACGACCTGCTCCTCCCTGTGCAAGCTCCATAATGTACCTAAGGTCCTGCAAGGCATGCAGCAAATAATCAACAAACTAGTTGAGCGAGTTCACAGAAAGTAAGTTCATAATGTAATGCATAAGTATAGCTAGTGGGGGCTTCCCATACTAATGTGTAATAAAGGTGGGGGCTTCCCATGTTCATCCTGGTTAATGAGGGCTTCTCATTAACGGTACTTACTAGACTAACTTCCGACCATGTGTTCTTCTTTACCGAGAACAGGAAAACGTACAGGGTCACGTAGGCTTTACATGACGTGCCCTTCCCCGAGGACAGTGGTACGCGTGGGGGGGGGGGGCTACGTAGGCTTTACGCAGCGTGGCCTTCCGACCTGGAAGCCAGTAGATGGTATTGGGTTACGTAGGTTTTACGTAACGTGTCCTCCCGACCCGGGAGACATATGGAAAATATACTGGGTTACGTAGGCTTTACGTAACGTGTCCTGACTAACCTGAGGACGATGGTCTATAGTCTGGTATATGCGTAAGTACGAGTAACTCCTTTTACAATAACATATCCAACCCAATTCCCAACCCGGGAATCCCATGCCTTGGCTGTGTGAACTCACCTTGGTTTGCTCGGCAGATACACAGAAAGTACAAGTAGCAAGTAAATGGTCACTCACGTCCTATCATGGTCATTATACGAGTCAGGTTCGTATATAGCACGTATATAGTAATCACGTATAGTCATGGCAAACATGTACGCACGTAAGCAGATAAGACATAGCATGTGAGGATCCAATTGTCTAAGTCCAACAATACCCGGCCCAATAGCATAACAGCCTAGATTCTCACTCGGCCCAAATAGTAAACGTATACCGGTCCAATAGCAAACAGTCCACAATTCAAATCGTTGGACTCAATCGATTGGGCCCGTGGCAGTGAAGGCCCAACAGTGTGCGTGTAAATGGTGGTCTCGACTCGCAACGGGGTTACGAGTCGCAACGAGGATCTCGAGTCGTAACGGCTGGATACGAGTCGCAATAGATGGTCTCGGTTCATCCTGGTTTGGTTACGAGTCGCAATCTGACTCGCAACCATGATTGCGGCTTGTGCTGTTTGTGGTCTCGAGTGGGGTTCCGACTCGCAATCCGAGTCGCAACCGAACGTGTAACTGGTTTCCATAATTTTAGTCCATTAAACCCCGAGATTTCAGCTAACAGTTTGGTCAGTTCGGTAATCAGATCAATTAACATAATTTCAACAAATCATTTAGCATGATATCAATCAAACATAACAATTGCAACACCAATTCATAAGAACCCTAATTATATCATGCATGAACACATCTAACAATTCATCGACAAACCAACATTCAAGTTAACCCGATGCATACTATAGCCGATTACTTGATCATTCGGTAATACCACAAGATCATCGATCCTTATGCAGATCATGCATTCATATATATCCGATTTATGTCCAAGTCAAACACAAAATCATTATATATCATAGAAGCCGATTTCTTTACATCTAATCATTCGATTCTAAGTTAACCACAACTACAAACTGATTATATAAAAATCAATTCGAGGACCAAACATAACCACATAATCTAACCGGCCCTAGTTCATCATTATGCAAATTCTAATCGGTTCGATCTAAGCATGTAATCAAAACATCATTTAACACGAAAGCATAAACATCATACTAACCGATTACAAGAAGGAGAGTGTGATCCGATCGAGATGATGGTCCTGCCGTCGAGTTCTAAGCAAGCCGAGAGAGAGAGCAAAGCTTCTAGGGTTTGTGTGTGTGTTTGTGATTTGCAAAAGTGGTAAAACAAAACCCCTAAACTCGGTTTTGTGTTGCGAGTGGGGAGTGGGCCGAGTCCACTCGGTTGTCTAATGGTCCGCGTACAAGGTGTGGCCCAAAGGGCTTTGTGTGGCCGGTTTGTGTAGTTTGGGCTCGTGCAACGCATAACATACATACACACACAACACACGTAAACAAATATTCATTTAAAATCATATAATTCAGTTCTCATAAGCACGTAACGTTACATCAAAGCAAGTCTAAAGTTCGAGTTGTCACATTATCCCCAACTAATTGGAAATTTCGTCCCGAAATTTGGTATGCACTCACTGAGGAAGCTAGGTAAACTGTACTGTTCACTGACTTTCCTGGGGTGTCACAGACGGCCTGTTCGATCGGCTGGTATATCCGATTGGACAGTCCCGTTCGATCGGCCGGTAGGCTCGATCGGCTGGGCCATTCGAGTGGATTGTTTCTTCCTCTGGTGTGTTTGTGTTTGAGGATTTGAACTTTTTAAGTTTTCGTTGCAGCATTTGAGAACACTGAAGTGTTCCTACCTTTCAAGTCGAGCGGTTCGCTCGATCGGCTAGCTCACTCGGTCGGCTAGGAATTTCAGAAGTGGTCCTCAACTGAATGTCACTCGATCGAACAGTTTGTTCGATCGGCTGGCATTCCCTACTACGAACGAGTTGTGAAAACGGTTAAGTGTTGAAGCATAGTATCTCATGATCTGAACAGTAATGTTTACCAATCGAGTGACATGTTCGATCGAACACTACTTCGTCAATACTATACCTCATGAAATTTTGAAAGTGTGGGACCATGTGCTAGCCGATCGGCTGGCCCGGTCGATCGGCTGGCATGTCCGATCGGCTGGGCTGTTCGAACAGCCTAACCGCTCGGCCAGCATTCCTGACCTGATCAGCCTTTCATCTAACACTTGGTTGTTTGTTTATTTGTCATTCTTTCCAAGGTATCTTGACAACGTGTTGAACTATGGTAACCTCCGTTCCTACTTGTTTCTTTGGCTCGAACAGGAATCACCAAATCCGGCCGGTGAACGGTTCGGAATGTCGGTTTAGAGTTTAACCCGAAATCTGAGAAAGTTATGGCCAAAACCGTACTTAAGGGACTAAAAGCGTCAACGTCGAATTCAGGGCTTTTCGGTTGAGCGCAAAGTTATCCGAGGGCATTACCATGTTGGTAAATGTCCTAAGTTCTAAAAACCAAGTTTGGGGGTTTACGGGTCGAGAAAAAGTAGCCGAAACATCGCGTGCAAGTCCAGGGGCCAAATCTGCCAAACATTGAAAGTTGCTGGTTGCAGACCAGGCCCTTACGGACCGTATGGGGAGGGGCTTGCGGTCCGTAAAGGTTGCCCAGAACCTCAGTTTCGCGAATTCAGCTGATTTGGGTCCGAATTTAAATTGTTTACAGCTCATTCCACCTCCTTTGTACTCCAATCAGCTCCCATGCATGCCTAGGACATCTAAGAACCTCTGCAACCTCTGGAATTCAGCATTTAAACAAGATCAAAGCTCATTCTTGGACATTTTCCATAGTAAACAAGGAGCACTCTTTCAAGAACTCTCAAGAAAAGCTCTCTGGAGGAAATCTGATCAACAAGGCCGACTTCTAGTGTCCACTAAACATCTTTAGGACCATTGTAAGCCTTCAATTCGTTCTCTAATCCATTCTTGTTGTGATTATTAGTAAAAGTCAAACTGGGTGTTCATAACCTTTGACTTTCTGATTAAACGGATTTCTTTCAGTAATTTATCGAATTGAAACTTGTTATAGATTGGTATTTATGTGGGAAACAAACTCTCTAAAGGGTACTAACTGATTCCCACTACATGCATGCTTAATGTCGAGTCAAACCTATTTCTAAAAAGTCAACAGAAGTGATTTTTGCGAAAAATGACATGATTAATGATATAGATGACATGCAACCTGATTGATCATTGAAAATAACTTGTAGCATATATATAAATGTGTTTTAATCATCATCAACTCGACAATCTATAGTATAGCCACGAATCGGAACCGAAAGTCTTGTAAAACGATTATTTCGTAGACTATCGATTCGGATTCGTACATGCATGTACAAGATCTGTATTGGAAAGTATTTTTGTCTATTTTTAGTTTAGATAAACCTTCTGGAATTTTCGTTGATTGAGTCTATGTTTAGCCTATTCGAATGCTTGTTTCCGGTTTATGCATAAAGTTGACTATTTTGCCCTTTTTGATTTAAAACGGGATTTTTGGAAAAGTGAAAGGATAGAAATCTTTATTTTTATTATATAAACTTGCACCGAAAGTTTCGGATCAGTTGGTGGTCCAGATTGTGAGTTATGGCCATTAGCGTAAACTATATTATAAATTTACATAAACGGTCCTTTTTGCGTAGAACCCGTTTCTGGCCACGTTTTGGTACAAAACTTTTTACCAACTGATTATATATAATATTCTGGGAATTTTGATGATTTTTAAGTAATTTTTGGCTGAACGGATCCTAGATCATCTAGTCATATCGGCTTATGTCGGTTTTGACCGTTTTAGCTATAAAAGGAGTTTTACACATCCGTTTGACCCGAAACCTTTTTCTACTGATTTTGTATGATGAATAAATTATTATAAGACTTCTGGAAATATAAAAATCTCAGATTTACTGTGAAAACCCGAAAACGCCCTTAAATCGTATTTTTAGCGTTTTAAGCGCATAGTAAGCGTTGTACTTGTTTTAAACCTATAAAACTTATACCTACTGATGTAAATCACATATTTTCATATAATAACAGTAAGTATGATATTTTGAACTCAGGTTTCCAGTTTTGGCATTTTTAGCCCTTGTGAAATTACTAAATTGCCCCTACGGTGCATAGTTTGGTTTTAAATGATATATTTGGTATATGGGTCATACCCTACTGATATAATATGTTATATTAAGTATATTTACTGTATGAACCAGACCCGAAACTCAGATTTCTAATTTTACCCTTTTATTATCTTTTAAATGACCAAAATGCCCTTCTAAGGCATAAATTGAGTTTAAAATTTTCCCGGGCAATATAGAACATAACTTACTGATATAATATCATATTCTAAGCATATTAATTCAGGGAACTCGCATTTGAATCTTTTGGCTACCCGTATCGCCCTTTTCGCGTTCGGTTCGGTTTACGTAACTAGTTTGCGTAAATTGACCGAAACGGGTCAAACGATATCATTTTTATCTCAAAATCCAGAATGTATTTAGTATACCCATATTATACAAGTATACAAACTTGTCGGGTCTAAATCACATTCTATCCGGTCTTTCGCTTAATCGTGCGTAAACCGTATCATTCCAAAAACTAACCGGTCAAAGCTTAAGCTTAAATAAAAGACCGTTAGGAATCTAATAGGTTAATTATAAACCTTTGTTCCAGATTAGGAAGCCCGGTAAAAGCTACCACCACTTATCGTTTGTGACTTATACTTGCTCAGGTAAATACATTTTTGACTTATTTTCCCTATACGGGCTTGGGGTACGGTATTTAAAATACCGCTTGATCGGGCGCACAAGTCCTGCTCCCTATGGGTGTTCAGTCTTGAATAGCTTGTGTGTTTTCGTTTAAACAGTTTTGTCTTACTTAAAGGCTTTGGGGGGTTGTTGACCATGTCCCGGATATCCTTGGCATTATCTTACGAGATGGCCACGACCAGAGCACGGGGTGTAGGCGTACACCCGTCGTGTATAACTCTTTGATGTGGTGTGTCAATTAAATCTCTAGCCCGGACAGTAGATCCCGGGCCACCAGAGATATAAGTGCATGTAATTCGTTCACAAGTTTATATTGAATAAATATCCCAAGTTAATAAAAATATTTATGCCTTGTGCATTTAAATAAATTTTCAATCATTTTCAAAATGAGTCAGTCGATTTGTATTTACCAGTGTAAACTGACGTATTTTTCCCAAAAGATTAAGTGCAGGTACTATACGGAAATAGGCTGGCTGTTTCCTAGAGAGCGTCCACAATAGTCTCGCAAACTCGGACGACATTTATCTGTTGAACTTTTTATTTCTATTTTTATTTGATCCGCCTGTGGATCCATTTCAACTACTGTGATATTTATTATTACACTTGTTTAAAAGTTGAAATGTTTCTATTCTGCTTCCGCTGTGCATTATTATATTGTGTTGTTTGTCTATGACGATGCCAACTACGTCACTGTACCCCACACCGGGCCCACCGGTGACACGTAGAAATTGGGGGTGTGACAGGTTGGTATCAGAGCCAACGCTGAGTGAATTAAACACTATCCTAATGTGTTTAATCTCAGTTACACAATTGCACATTCCTCGATTTTCGAGTCTAGACAAGGAACTTAGGAAATGTTCAACATTTCGTTTAATTTATTTTATTATTTATTATTGCATTGTCTTATATATTTTGTTGTGCAACTTGTTTGACTTTTGACAGGATCAGGATGCCGCCAAGGATGAGAGGTCGTGGAGGATTTCCTACATCCCATGATCATGAGGCTGGTCCCTCGCATAGGCGGGCCCCATCTGCTACACACCACACAGCCGCCAACGACCTTTGGAGGTCTATTGCCGAGCCTGCTAGGCATTCGGTTTCCGCGAGCACTTCTCCGTCATTACCCCACTCGTTTGGGCCCCATTCGGAGAACGGGCCCCATGATTCGCTTGGATCATACATACCGTTGCACCAGTCACCACACCAGCACCCAGCGCCAGCCTACCAGGGTTTGTATAACCCTAATGCTTATGTGGAGGAGCCAGTGGGCCATAACCCACTTGGACAGGAGGACCACTTTTCTGGTGGTCACGAGATGGACGTAGACGAGGAGACGGACCCTTCGCTCCCACCATCAGGTACACCAAACCACCCGATTGAGATATCGGATGGGTCGCCATACACAGGATCACCATTTAATGGTGTGGACAGCTTCCAGGAGAGGTTCAAGCAGCATGATTGGTACTTCACCCCTAGCCACAACTCTCCGATGCTTCAGTCACTCCATGGTACTCCGATGCTCCAATCGCTCCATGGATCGCCGGTGCACTCACAGCACCACTCGCAGCAGCAGCAGCTCCAGCAGCAGCCGCCTCTACCGCAGGACCTATCTGAGGCCCTGTGGCGTGACGTGATCACTCCGTCACCACCGCCGCCGCCAGTTTTACCTCCTCCGCCTCAGAGGCCGAGGAGGAATGCGCGCATGTCTACGCGCGGAGGGATTCGCATAGGCACCCCTCCACGTGTTAGTAGCAGCCGCTACACGTCTCTACCCGGGGAGTCTGAGACAGGGGAGTCTCAGCATCCCGTATCGGAGGTTACTTCTGTTCCGATCCCGCCTCTGCCGCCGCAGAATTTTGGAGAGCCGATTCCGGCTTATGCTAGTGCCGCTCAGTTCAACCCGTTCGAGCAGGTATTCCCTCAGGGTTATGATTACACGGGAGACCCTTATTGGCAGGCTGTGAACTACAGCTCACTCCCACATAGTGGTCCACTTGGAGACCCTTGGGCTGCTGGCCCATCTACTTTTGGTTACCCTCCGGGTTACCAGCAGCCACCGCAGCCGCAGCCTTACCAGCCGCCGCAGCCGCAGCACTACCAGCCACCACCACCGGCGCCTATGATGTCGCCACCGCAGGTTCAGGAGATCCTGCAGGGGATTGATAGCATGCGACGCGAGTTTCAGCACAATATGCGAGAGGATCGCCGACGCACCAGTGGCCTGTTTAAGAAGGTATTTGATTTGCTCAAGGGTAAGGGCAAGAAGGATCATTGAATCCTTCGATTATCATTGCATGTACTCATGTCCCTGCGTGGACATTTATTCCAGTACTCTACCCCTGCGTGGGTATATCTGTCTTTCTCTACCCCTGTGTGGGTATGTTATCTTGTTAACCCCTGCGTGGGTTTGTTTTATTTTATTTTGTTATTGTTGTACTTGTTTAGCCCCTGCGCGGGCATGTTATTCATGCTAGTTATGTTATTTCAAAGTCCCGTTTAGGGCAATTATGTACTGGTATTTTATTGAAAATTTAAATGGTTAATTTGAATTTATCATTTTAATTATATGCATGAATAATATTAAAATAATGGAAAATATCAATTTTTATTTGATTTGCCATTTCATAAGAATCTTAGTAAGGTATAACCTAGCCTGAATGCCTTATTAACAGGCCTGGCCCTGATGGTAAAACCTGGTTGAAAGGATTCAACTCCCTGTTAACATCTGAGAACATGTTAACATTCTGGCTAAGCCTGATCTGTAGAATCACACAAGCCACCCTTTTTAATAAACTATCTACAGATTTTATCTGTATACAAGTCTATTAATGACTTGATACCTACGGGTTATGACTATGTCACATAGTGGCAGTTGTGGTCTATGACTCCCTGCCTAGTAAAGAATTACCTACAGATTTTATCTGTACACAAGTCTATTAATGGCTTGATACCTACGGGTTATAACTGTGTTATATAATGACAGTTGTGGTTTATGACTCTCTGTCTAGTAAAGGATTATTTGTTTAATTATACAATTTATAATCCTATAAAAATCTAAATTTATAATTTAGTAATTGTCCGTTGTGACTAGGCCTATGTTGCCAATATATATATTTTCATTCCTTGATTGCTATTAAGAGCCTGAATGAAATCTATTAAATTAACTGCTAAGGTTTTTGATACCATGGTTAATAAATCGTCTAGGACGATAATACTGTTAGGTTCTAAATAAGACCTTGTCCTTTATTGTAGCTTAAAGCTACGATGGCCAAATCGGAAGAAACCAACAGTCATTCTGGGGAACGCTCAGATAATGCAAAGATTCACGTTACCGGTGCAGAATTGCAAGCACTGATTGATAATGCTGTCGCCAAGGCTATGGATAGGCAGTTCAGAGAATCTAGTGGTACTCAGAGTAGAACCCGCTCAGTGACGCATGTCAAAGCTAAGACTCATTCTGGGGCTCATAGTAAGCCGCCGTCTAAAAAGAGTGAGCCAAAGAAAGTTGAGGATGATAATCATTCCTCCAACCACAGCAGCGTCCCAAAGCAGGAGATTGAGCTGAAACGTGACACGTACAGCAGGTCCTGTACGTACAAATACTTTGTATCCTGCAAGCCCAGAGACTTCACTGGGGAAAAAGGAGCCGTCGATTGTATGACGTGGATCGACGAGATGGACACTGTAGTTGATATCAGCGGGTGTGCTGATAGGGACGTCGTTAAGTACGTGTCCCAATCATTCAAAGGAGATGCGTTAGCATGGTGGAGGTCACTCCTACAAGCTGCCGGTAAGGCCACACTGTACGGTTTGTCATGGGAACAGTTTGTGGCCCTGATTAAAGAGAACTTCTGTCCGCAGCACGAGGTCGAGCGAATCGAATCGGATTTCGTATCCTTAGTCATGAAGAACCTCGACTGTCAAACGTATCTTACTACGTTCAACACGCTGTCTCGTTTAGTGCCTTACTTGGTGACCCCGGAGCCGCGTAGGATTGCTCGATTTATCGGGGGTCTGGCACCGGAAATAAAGGCGAGTGTTAAAGCTTCAAGACCTACAACATTTCGATCCGTAGCGGATCTATCCCTCTCCCTCACTCAAGACGTGGTTAGATTGAGAGCCATAAGGAGCTCTGAGGAGAACAAACGAAAACGTGAGGATGACACCTCACGGAGATCTGAAAAGCGACATAGAGGGAACAACGACCACAGGAAAGGGTCGGGGTCTAGGAGAAATGATCATCAGTCGGGTGAAAAACCCAGATGCAAGATCTGCAGGAGACACCACTTTGGGAGGTGTCGGTTTGAAACAAAATCCCAGTCTTCGGAGAAGCGATGTGGAATCTGCAAGTCCACCGATCATAAGGCTGTGGATTGCAAGAAGATGAAGGATGCAACGTGTTTTGGTTGCAACGAAAAAGGTCACATTCGGCCCAACTGTCCAAAGTTTGCGAAGAAGGCCGAGGAAGGGAAGAAGACTAATGCGAGAGTCTTCAAAATGGACGCAAAGGAAGCAGTCCTTGATGATAACGTCATTACCGGTACGTTTCTTGTAAACGATATTTTTGCTAGAGTTTTGTTTGATTCGGGGGCTGATAAATCGTTTGTAGATAATAAGTTTTGTAAACTATTGAACCTTCCTGTTAAAACCTTAAGTGTGAAATATGAGGTGGAATTAGCCGATGGAACCTTAGAAACCGCCTCGACTGTTCTAGATGGATGTGTTATATCCATTAGGAATCATTCTTTCCCGCTATCCTTGCTTCCCTTTAAGCTAGCTGGATTCGACATAGTAATAGGCATGGATTGGTTGTCGAGTAACCAAGCCCAGATTCTGTGCAATAGAAAGCAAGTAATAGTTAAGACTCCGTCTGGTGAGTCACTTACTATTCAAGGAGATACCCAGCATGGATTGCC
Source organism: Helianthus annuus (assembly GCF_002127325.2). Classification (NCBI taxonomy): domain Eukaryota; kingdom Viridiplantae; phylum Streptophyta; class Magnoliopsida; order Asterales; family Asteraceae; genus Helianthus; species Helianthus annuus. The sequence continues at coordinate 3,338 of NW_023395637.1, read as the reverse complement.
GGAGCAAGTGTCCATACTCAAGGCATCCAGATGCATGCAGAAGGGATGTGTCATTTATATGGCACAAGTCACCATTGATGAGCCGAAGCCGAAGATTGGGGATATCCCTGTTATATCAGAATATCCTGAAGTATTTCCTGAAGAATTACCCGGATTGCCACCGGATAGACAAGTAGAGTTTCGGATAGATATCATACCAGGTGCAGCACCTGTAGCAAGAGCTCCATACAGATTGGCACCAACGGAGATGAAGGAGTTGAGGACGCAGTTGGATGAGCTTTTAGCCAAAGGTTTTATTAGACCTAGCTCGTCTCCTTGGGGAGCGCCAATCTTGTTCGTTAAGAAGAAGGATGGATCGATGCGTCTGTGCATCGATTATCGGGAGCTGAATAAGGTCACTATCAAGAATCGGTATCCGTTACCCAGGATCGACGATCTGTTCGATCAGTTGCAAGGAGCAAGTTATTTCTCCAAGATTGACCTGAGGTCAGGTTATCATCAGTTGAAGGTCAAGGATGAAGACGTACACAAGACCGCGTTTAGGACTCGTTATGGACATTACGAGTTCCTAGTGATGCCGTTTGGGCTCACTAACGCACCAGCCGCGTTCATGGATCTCATGAATCGCGTCTGCAAACCTTACTTAGATAAGTTCGTTATCGTCTTTATTGATGACATTCTTATCTACTCGAAGAGCCAAGCTGACCATGAGAAACACCTTCGTTGTATTCTCAAACTTTTGAATCAAGAGAAGCTTTATGCCAAATTCTCGAAGTGTGAATTTTGGCTTCGAGAAGTCCAGTTTCTTGGACATGTAGTGAGCGAGCGTGGTATCCAAGTAGATCCCGCTAAAGTCGAAGCAGTCATGAATTGGCAGGAGCCGAAGACTCCTACCGAGATTCGCAGTTTTCTCGGATTGGCAGGATATTATAGGAGATTCATCGAGAACTTCTCAAGGATTGCTGCGCCCCTAACTTCGTTGACCCGTAAGAAGATTAAGTTTGATTGGGGCCCTAAGCAGCAGGAATCCTTTGACATTCTGAAGCAGAAGCTGAGCAATGCGCCAGTGTTGACATTGCCCGATGGTATAGATGAATTTGTGGTGTATTGTGATGCATCACATACTGGCATGGGCTGCGTACTCATGCAGAAAGGCAAAGTCATTGCCTATGCTTCTCGCCAGCTAAAGGTGCACGAGAAGAACTACACCACCCACGATTTGGAATTGGGTGCGGTTGTATTTGCTTTGAAGTTATGGAGACATTACTTGTATGGAACCAAGTGCATAATTTATTCGGATCACAAGAGTCTTCAGCATCTGTTCAATCAGAAGGAATTGAACATGCGTCAAAGGCGATGGATGGAAACTCTAAATGATTATGATTGCGAGATACGATACCATCCAGGCAAGGCAAATGTGGTTGCCGACGCCTTAAGCAGAAAAGAAAGGGTTAAACCGATCAGAATCAATGCCAAGCGCATTGAGATAAGGAATAGTTTGAATGAAAGGGTGTTAGCTGCACAGAAGGAAGCTGTGCTGGAAGCTAACTATCCTGCAGAAAAGTTGGGAGTAACTGAGGAGCAGTTATCCCACGACAAAGATGGAATGCTACGACTAAACGGACGAATATGGGTTCCAGTTTATGGAGGACTTCGGGATGTTATCCTCCAGGAAGCCCACAGCTCTAAATATTCCGTTCATCCTGGAGCTGATAAGATGTACCAGGATTTGAAATCAAACTACTGGTGGATTGGTTTGAAAAAGTCCGTGGCCGAGTATGTGGCCAAATGCTTGACTTGTGCGCAAGTCAAAGCTGAGCATCAGAAGCCGTCAGGTTTGCTTCAACAACCTGAAATTCCCAAATGGAAATGGGAAATGGTGACAATGGATTTTATCACCAAGTTACCAAAGACGAAAAAGGGAAATGATACCATATGGGTCATAGTAGACAGACTGACTAAGTCAGCTCATTTTCTACCCATCAAAGAGACGTATAGCTCAGATATGTTAGCTCAATTATACGTCGATAAGATAGTAGCGCTACATGGTATACCTATATCTATTATCTCTGATAGAGATACTAGATATACGTCGCATTTTTGGAAGAGTTTCCAACAATCGTTGGGCACTCGTTTGAATTTTAGTACGGCTTACCATCCTCAGACTGATGGTCAGAGTGAGCGTACTATTCAAACCTTGGAAGACATGCTTCGTGCATGTGCGATCGACTTAGGTGGTAGTTGGGATAAGCACCTACCACTGATTGAATTCTCCTACAACAATAGCTACCATTCCAGCATAAAGGCTGCGCCTTTTGAGGCCCTATACGGTAGAAAGTGTAGATCGCCCATTTGTTGGGCAGAAGTTGGAGATGTCCAGTTGTCTGGACCAGATATCGTCTTTGAGACGACAGACAAGATCGTTCAGATCCGTGATCGTTTGAAAGCTGCCAGGGATAGGCAGAAAAGTTATGCGGATCCTAAGCGCAAAGATTTTCACTTCGATGTGGGTGAAAAGGTGTTGCTTAAGGTATCACCTTGGAAAGGTGTAATGCGATTTGGAAAGAAAGGCAAGCTAAGCCCGAGATATATAGGACCTTTCGAGATAATCGAACGTGTCGGGGCAGTCGCTTACAAGTTAAAATTGCCTGAAGAGCTTAGTGCTATTCATAATGTGTTCCATATCTGTAACTTGAAGAAGTGTTTCGCTGACGATTCACTGGTTATACCGCATACAGATATACACATAGACGAAAGTCTAAAATTTGTTGGAAAAACCTTTGTCGATTGAGGATCGACAGGTAAAGAAGCTTCGAAGGAAGCAAGTGCCTATTGTTAAGGTCAAGTGGGATGCCCGTAGAGGTCCCGAATACACGTGGGAAGTGGAATCCACGATGAAAGAAAAATATCCCCAATTGTTTGAATAAATCTCGGGGTCGAGATTTCTTTTAAGGGGGTGAGGATGTAACACCTCGAAAAATTTCGGCCAATAATGTCTTGACACGTGTCATAAGGTTCCGTTATGTGAAAACATACTTTAGAGGGACTAAAAGTGACAAACAGTGAAAACTATGGAACGTAAGGGTCCAAAGTGTCAACAATGGATAAATAGGCTCTATGATAACCCCACATAATGTTTATAACCTTTAACGGATGGTTCATGGATCATACGACGCGGAAATTGCACAAAAGTGAAGTATGGTAAACTATAGGGGCCAAAAGTGTCAACATGTTTAATTTATACCTCTGAGTGAACTTTTGGCAGACCCGAAGCTTTTTATAGCTAAAATATACTCACTAGAATATGTGGTAAAAATTTCATGAAGTTTCGTCAACGT
>NW_023395636.1:0-18894 GCF_002127325.2 Helianthus annuus | reverse complement strand
ACCATGTGTTAGGGCTGGATTTTTACTATAAGTGATCCTTATACGTGATCCTAACCAGTGATCCTTGTTTCTTTGGCTGGCAGTGATCCTCAGCCGGACTTCAGGATCAGGATCATGGGACGTTATGGTGATCCTTATACTAACGGTCACCTTCGCTTACTACAACATTATTTTGCAGGAACAACTAGCAGGATATGCTCTAGGCATCATGATCAAGGAACGCGTTTTCACAATTATGGCAAGAGCTAAATTGAAGATAGACGTTGTACCGGATATGGAAACTTGGCTTGATCTAAGGGCAGCAATTTAGGCTAGATTATCTTTATTTCTAAAGGGGTAATGAGCTGATATTTAGTCATTTTACCTAAAATAGGTCACCCACACATGTATAAATACCATTCTTCCTCATTCGGAAGACACACAAGAACACACACAACATACGACACAACTCTCAACACTTAGACACTCAGTGATCCTTGTACTCAGCTCATTATCATCCGAAGTTGTAACTACATTTTTATTATATTGAAGTTGGTGATCGGTAGTTGCCATCACCCGAGGTTTTTTATGCCGGAGATCATACATTGATCAAGGGCTTTTTCCTCGTATAAATCATTGTGTCTTTGTATCTTTATCACAGAAGTGATCCTTTACTTTCATAGCTAACCAAGCATCATACCCCGTTTACATAAAGTTTGGTTACATTATCCTTGTGTGATTTTTGACCAAAACAGTTTGGCGCCCACCGTGGGGCAATTGGTGCTTCATTCATAAGAAAATCTTTTGTTCGAAATATTTTCAAAGAACTACATGGCTTCATCATTGAAGAACACCTCCACGGCGATGTCTGCAGTCACCTCAGCACAAACCACTCTACCTCCTCCACCGGCAGGATCCCAGAGAAATGCTGAGAAGAGACCAACCCCTTCCTTCTCTAAACCTCCATCTTCTTCTGCTATGAATTCTTCTATTCCCAGTACTAGTGATGTGTTTGCTTTAATTTTGCAGATGAAGGATCGTATGCAGCGGCAGGATGAAACTAATGACAGGATCCTCAGGGAGATTGGAGATCTCAAAAGACAAAAGAAAGCGGCAGAGGATCATTCCCCACTGATGCCAAAATCCTTGAGTTTTGAGACTCCAATGGTCACCTCTCAGCCATCAGGGATCCCAGACGTACAGATCACAGGGGAGTCAAGAGGATCACATCTCAACTCGGCAGCAATGACTCAGACATCAGACTCACATTTTCAGCCCGTAGGATCCTATCCTCAGTACGTGGGATCCTTCAGGAATTCGGGAGCCTATCCGGAGACACAACAGTTTCCAGGATCCTACTTTGTTCCAGGATCATCCCAGGTTCAAGGATCCTCCCTTGTTCCAGGATCATCCCAGGTTCAAGGATCCTCCTTCGTTCCAGGATCATCCCAGATACCAGGATCCTTACAGATGCCAGGATCCCTAAAAAGTTTGCAAACAGGAAGTCTAGATGTCCATCAAGGGGACTTCATTCCAATGCAGACCATGGCTTCCACTGGTCCCTCCGTTGTTCCAGAATCCCAGCAATTTGGATTCCCTAACTTGAACCCAATGGGAGGTAACACTCTAAATAATTATCCTACTACTAACCTTGGATTCATGCAGGATACAGGTACCAATCATGCTATGGCCAGGGAGTTGCAGAAGCTGAAAGATATGATCTCAAGTGTTCCAGGGGTAGTCAAGCCTATCCCAGAGATTGCGGATGGAAGCCACAAGGTATCTCGCTTTGCACCACCAATTTGTGATGCAGAGGTACCCAAAAGGTTCCATATCCCTACCATGAAGCTGTATGATGGCACAACGGATCCAGAGGAGCATATAGCACAATACAGGGAAAGGATGGAAATCAATCCTATCCCAGAAAAGTTGAAAGAAGCATGCCTATGTAAAGGATTTGGATCCACTCTAACTGGATCAGCTCTTAAGTGGCTGCTAAGTCTTCCCCCTTACTCTATTACTTCATTTGCTAATTTAGTTAATTTATTCAATAACCAATTCTCTTGTAGTAGAAAATTTGAAAAATTAACTAGTGATTTGTACAGGATAACTCAAAATAATAATGAATCATTAAGGGATTATATAACTAAATTTAGTAAAGAATCCTTGGATATTCCCAACTTGGATATAGCTACGGCTGTTGAAGCCTTCAAAATGGGACTTCTTAAGGATTCATTATTCTATGATGATCTTGTTATGACACCTTGCAGGAATTTAGATGAAGTAAGAACTCGAGCACTCAGGTTTATCCGGCTAGAGGATGACAAGAGGATCCAGGAGAGACAAGTAGGATCCTCAAAACAAGATAAGCAAGGATCCTCCTTCAAAAACAACAAGTTCAAATCCTACCATAGAAACGAGAACAAGAATGTGCATGCTGTCGACCAAGAAGAGGATGATGAAGAATATCCTCCAATCTCAGAATATTGTTTTTCCGTTGATAATCATGAACTAATCCTTGCAATGCAGAATCTAGGTGAAAAGGCTAGGTGGCCCAGGAAGAATGATAAACCATCCGGGACTAAAGACAAGTCCAAATGGTGTGCATACCATGAGGATTTCGGCCATCTGACTGAAGATTGCATAGCCTTAAGAAAGGAAATTGGATACCTGCTAAGCAAGGGGCATCTAAAAGAATTGCTGGGGAGGAAAAAGCAAAGGACCCAGGATCCTGAAAGGATCCCCGAAAAAGCCCCAGCACCTCCGGCAAATGCACAAGTGATCAACTTTATATCCGGAGGATCAGACATCTGTGGTACATCCTTCTCAGCGGCCAAAAGATATGCAAAAGAATCAAAAATGGACAATGGAGAAAGGCCTGTTAGAACATCAAGTGTTTCAGAAGGGAAAACGATAACCTTTGATGAGGATGACCGCATTAACATCCAGGATCCTCATCATGATAGTTTAGTTATTACTCTCTTTATTTCTAACCATTTTGTCCGCAGGATCCTTATCGATGGAGGAAGCTCAGTGAACATTATCCAGCTTGATGTACTGAAGAAAATGGGTATCCCAGAATCAGACATTACACCAAGATCCTCCGTGCTTGTAGGATTTAGTGGAGAAACGAAGAAAACTCTGGGGGACATCAAACTCCCAATCTATGTGGAAGGATTACATAATTATCAGAAATTTTGTGTTATTGACTGTTTATCTTGCTGCAATGTTATCCTTGGCAGGCCTTGGATACATGACATGAAAGCAGTTCCATCTACCTACCATCAATGTGTGAAGCTCCCTAGCCCATGGGGGATAATCAAGATCGACAGTGATCAGCAAGAGGCTAAGGATTGCTATACCTCATCCATGAAGCCAACCTCGAAGCCAAGGGAGCAATAGCAATTACAGTATCCTCCGAGGAATGTCTTGGAGGCAAGGGAACAAGATGTAGATGAAATCCTCTTGGATCCTAGTGATCCAGAATCAAAAATCTATATCGGATCAGGGATCCTTGGCAACATGAAAGAAGACATGATATCCTTCCTCAAAAGAAGAAAATCTACCTTTGCTTGGAAACATGAAGATATGACAGGTATATCTAAGGATATTATTACTCACAAACTTGGCATTGACAGGTCTATCAAACCAGTCCATCAAAAAAGGAGGAAGTTTGCACCAGAAAGGAATGCCATTATCCAAGAAGAAGTAGAGAGGCTACTTCGAGCAGGTATGATCAGAGAGGTAAAGTATCCAAAATGGTTAGCCAATGTGGTTGTTGTCCAAAAGAAAAACGGAAAGTGGAGGGTATGTGTCGATTTCACTGATTTGAATAAGGCATGTCCCAAGGATCCTTTCCCATTACCCCACATTGACTCCATGGTGGATGCAACAGCGGGGCATGAACTGTTGACCTTTATGGATGCATCATCTGGGTTCCAACAAATCCAGATGGAACCATCTGACCAAGAGGATACAGCCTTTATGACCCCAACCGGTTTATATTGTTATATTGCCATGCCTTTTGGACTAAGAAATGCAGGTGCAACATATCAAAGACTGGTAAATATGATGTTCAAGGATCAAATTGGAAAAACTATGGAGGTGTACATAGATGATATGGTGGTCAAATCAAAAAAAGCTGAGGATCACCTAAAGGACTTAGAAGAAGCATTCGATATCCTTGATCAGTACAACATGAAACTTAATCCTTCAAAATGCCATTTCGGTGTTAAGGCAGGAAAGTTCTTAGGGTACATGGTAACCCAGAGGGGCATTGAAGCAAGCCCGGAACAAATCAAAGCATTAATAAATATCAAATCTCATGCCAATGCCAAGGATGTTCAAAGACTAACAGGCAGGATAGCAGCTTTGAACAGGTTCATATCGAAATCCTCAGAAAAGTGCAAAGAATTCTACGATATCCTAAGGAAGAATAAGAAGTTCGAATGGACTGAGAAGCATGAGAATGCTTTACAAGCCCTAAAAGAGTATATGTCCTCAGCACCAGCATTAGCAAAACCGGAAAAAGGAGATGTGTTATCCTTATATCTGGCGGTATCCTCAACCGCTGTAAGTGCTGTCCTTGTTAAGGATCACGAAGGTACACAATATCCTATCTACTATGTAAGTAAAAGTCTACTTGATGCCGAATCCAGAATGTCCTCAGGAAACCGGATATGTCAGGGAGAATGGCTAAGTGGGCAGTGAAGCTTAGTGCCCATGATATAAGATACGAACCAAGAACAGCCATTAAATCTCAAGCACTAGCTGACTTTGTGGCTGATTTCAGTAGTGATCTACAAAAGGAAGCAGAATTGGAGGTCCAGCAGCTGGATGAGACCAAGGATCCTTGGATCCTACACACTGACGGATACTCAAATATCAAAGGCACAGGGCTAGGGATCCTACTAAAATCGCCACAGGGGGACATAATACCCCACTCCATAGCTTGTGAGTTCCAGGCAACTAACAATGAGGCTGAGTATGAAGCCTTAATTGCTGGCTTACAAATTGCTAAGGATATGGGGGTAAAGTATCTTAAAGTATATGTAGATTCATTATTGATCACTAATCACTTTAATGGATCCTACGCTGTTAAAGGCGAGAAGCTAACCAAATATTTAGAGATAGTCAAAGAATTGGCACTCTCTTTTGTCTCTTTCAGCTTGACACAGGTACCAAGAGAGGAGAACACAGAAGCTGATGCATTGGCCAACCTAGGATCATCCTTGAAGATTCCAGAAGATATAAGTATCCCTATCATCCATATCCTGGCTCCTGCCATTGAAAAACAGGTGGCCATGGAAATAGAAGAGGATACTGCAATGATCCCTAGTGAAGAAGCCCAATCTCATTCAGGATCATGGATCTCACCGATCATGGGATACTTGCAACATGGGGAGATCCCGATGGGAGAAAATCCTAGAGCTTTCAGGATTAAGGTATCTCAATTCACAATTCTGAATAATGTATTATATAAGCGATCTCTTGCAGGACCATATTTGAGATGTATCGAGGATCCTGAAATTGAAGAGGTGTTGAAGGATTTCCATGAAGGAGATTGTGGAAACCACACTGGGGGCAGGGCATTATTCTCAAGGATCCTTAGAACAGGATACTACTGGCCAACCATGAAAAGGGATGCCATAGAGTATGCTAAGAGATGTGATCCTTGCCAAAGACATAGCAATATCCTTCACCAACCAGCTGAATTACTACACCCCATACCATCCTCTTGGCCATTCATGAGATGGGGAATGGATATAGTTGGCAAGCTCCCTAAAGCACCTGGTGGAAAAGTATTTATGCTTGCCATGACTGACTATTTTTCCAAGTGGATAGAAGCTGAAGCCTTCGCTCAAGTCAGAGAAAAGGAAGTCATATCCTTCATTAAAAGAAACATTATAACTAGATTTGGCATTCCCTCTGAAATTGTATGTGATAATGGCTCCCAATTCATTGGAAGTAGAACCACTAACTTTTGTGACAGTTGGGGAATCAAGATGATCACATCAACACCAGTTCACCCACAAGCCAATGGTCAAGCAGAATCATCCAACAAGATCATCATCAACAATCTAAAGAAGAAGCTAGGATCCAAGAAAGGGAAATGGGCAGAAGAATTACCTTATGTGCTATGGGCTGATAGGACAACTCCCAAGAATGCCACCGGTCAAACACCCTTCTCTTTAGTATTTGGGGCAGAAGCAGTGATCCCAACAGAGATGGTGATCCCAACTGCTAGAACGAGTGCTCGTGATCCTGAAGAGAATGCTACAATCCTGGCTCAGGATTTGGATACTATTGAGGAAATCAGGGATCTGGCTAGGATAAGGATGGCAAGCTACCAACAAAGAATGGCTGGTGGTTACAACAAAAATGTTAGGATAAGGAAGTTCCAAACCGGAGATATGGTGTTGAGGAAAACATTCCAAAACACTATTAATCCTGCTGACGGGAAGTTAGCACCAAAGTGGGAAGGCCCTTACTTAATTGAAGCTGAAGCAGGAAAGGGGGCATACAGATTGCTAACTATGGAAGGAAACTTGTTACCAAGAGCCTGGAATGCTGTTCACTTAAAGAGATACTTCATGTGAACATGATCCTTCAAGCATGTGATCCTTACACTGAAGTATCCTCAAAGGATCCCGGTGATGTCAGTGATCCTTACTCTGGTAATATGCTTATCCTAAAACTATTGCATTTTCTTACTTTTTTCCTAAGGATAAGGATCACGTATCCTTCATCCTCTACTCACAAACCATTTGAGTTATGATAGTTCAGGTATCTTCAGCAAATCGTCAAAGACCCCCAAGAGCACCACAGATCCTTGGGTCCAACCCCAGTTATCCTTGGGATTATCCCCAGTTTTCGCCAGCAGCGCACGATGATCCTGGTATAGTTCACGTCTTTGGGACCAGTACCCACTTTCGGGGCTGACAACCTCATTGTACTGGCTATATTTAGGATCCTACGTATAATGGTGGACGCACCATACATCCGTTCCTAAGGTTTCTAACGTTTTCACGTTAGCTAAGGTTTTGACATTTTCATGTCACTAAGTTTGGATAGTTGCCAGAAAGGGCCATACTCCAGTTTACATACGATCCTTTGGGCTTGTCCCCAGTTATCCTATGGGCTTGTCCCCAGTGATCCTCCGGGATCATCCCCAGTTATCCTTTGGGCTTGTCCCCAGTGATCCTCTGGGATCATTCTCAGTTATCCTTTGGGCTTGTCCCCAGTTACTAACTTATCCTTTATATTGGCTTAGTCCCAAGTTATATTCCATTTTCTCAGGTTTTCGAAGTTAAACAATTAAGGATCCTTAATCCTTATTATCCATTAAAGTCTTACCTATGGTTGTTCCGATTAAAGGATAGGATCCTAACATGGATCCTCAGGTATGATCCTTGACTATTTTTGATTATACTCTTTATCCTAACCAACCCTTATACTTTGACAACCGAACCTATGATCCTTGAACTAAAACACTTTGAGAATTTTCAATATGAGGATATTTGATCCAGGATCATATCCTAAGTTTATTAAACACTTTGTCAACTCTTGTTATTTTAACAAATATAGCAATTGAGAAATAAGAAGATTATTGAAGGATAACAACACAAGATAAGCCAGAAAGATTAAAGTGATATTATTAAACAAAAGGATCATCAAAAAGTCGTCAAAATTGCCAACCCACATTTCTACCAGCAAAACGTGGCCCGTCCACATGGGTTGGCAAAGGGTGTCCATTGTCTATGCGGTCTTAGCATTTTTGCAGGAAAGTAAAAGCGGCAGGATCACAAAGGCTTCATCCCCCAAACAGAGGATCCCTCCACCTTTTGTAATCCTACCTATTGTCTAAAAGGATCCAGGATCCTCAACCCTAAACTATTGTTCAAATACAGACCATCATTGTTTTAAAACATCACAACCACTAAACAAAAAAAATTGGGCTCCGGCTATGTCTAGAAGTTTCCATCATTGCCCAATCTTGCAGCTCAAACCTTCGCTGCACCATCACCACCAGCTCCACTCGCTTCACCCTGATCTTTACCAGCATCTCCATCTTCAAGCATAGGGATATCCTCGACATCATCGTCGTCCTCCAACTCTGCTAACCTTGCCTTCCAGCCTTCAATATCCCATGTGCTCTTATCAAAGGAAGGATCCTGAGCCTCCGTGACCATCTGCAGTTGTATCTTGTACATAGCTATCGCGGCAGAGACTTTGGCGTCCTGAGTAATGTCATGCTTCTCATAATCAAACTTGATCAATGCTTTGACAGCCTCATCCTTAACAACCCGGATCTTCTTCTCAAGATCAGTGATCTTGAGATCCTTCAGCACACCCATTTGTTGAAGGTCGGCAATCTGGCTCTCTTGATCCTCAACATGGCCTATATAGGTCTCGATCTCGGCAAGTTTCTGCAAAGAAGGGAATAAGGTAAGTACAGAACCGGATGATCCTCGAAAGAAACAGGACATACAAACAGGATATTCAAAACGGATGACCAACAGGGGCAGTGATCCTTACCTCATTCACGTAATCAAGGAATTGCTGACGGAGGAGGGGAAATCCTTGGAGATCTTCAGAGGTTTTCCTCTTTTTTCCCTTGCCCCGGATAGACGCTTTGGGAGCGGATGCTGAAGGACTGACAGCAGGAACCTTCTTCTTCTTAGAAGACGTGACATTGGCAAGGTCACTTATCCCAAACATGGAGGCAGATTTAACAGACCTGGCAGATTTTCCGGCACCTACACAATTCAAAAACAAGATAAGTTCCCTTGTTAAATTAAATACTTTCACATAAAACTTATTTTTTATGAGGATACTTACTTGACATTGTGGCAGACGCAGAGGATATCTCTTGAGAATCTTGGATAATAATCTGGAAGCTTCGAACTTCAGGATCAAGCTTCTTGAAGGCTAACACTCTCTCTTTGGCAGCAGGGGTCAACTTTAAGTGAGCAACAGAGATAGCTGCATAAAAAGACAAAAAAAGAAAAGACATCAGTGATTCTCATCATATGAGACAGAACTGATAGTGATCCTTCGAGGATCCTCTATCCTACCATGAGTGGCCCATTCCTTGGGCAGATCCTTCCCATCCGGGATGGAATCCCTCTTAACAAAGAAAAATCGACGTTTCCAGTTGGTATCATTCTTGGTCACTTTGAAAATAGGGTGATCCTCCCCAGCTTTCCGTTTCAGCAGATACCGGTGGGAACCAAACGTAGTAAGATCATAGAGCTCGGCCAGCTCTGCCATTCCCAGATCAATCCCTTCTTGCTCGATGATCCTCTCGAAGGTATATAGAACCCTCCAGATCATCGGCATAGCTTGGATATATGAGATGCCGGTAAGAGAAAAGAAAGATTGGGTGAACATCGGAAAAGGATATGAATACCCAATGAGGAAGGGAGTAGCAGGAAAAGCCACCCAGACATCTGAGACAAGATCGCTCAAAGCAGTAGGATCAAAGGGTTTGAAAACAACATTCGCTGGGAAACAATGGCGAATCTTGTCTATGTGGACGTCAGTAAAGCAGCATCTCTCCACGGGAGAATCCTTGATAATTCCCTGGCTCTTTAAGGGACTCTCCTTCTTGGGACTCTTGTGCGGAGAATTACGGAGCAGCATATTTCGAACAAAAAACAGAGTAAAAAGCACGAAGGAACAGAGCAAAGAAGAGAGAGAAGCAGAGGATACCTGATCAGTCTTCGGTAGCGGTTATAAAGGGAAGATATCTCGAATTTAAATGCAAAATGATCCTAACCCTATCTCCTATTTATAATGATGATTTGCAGGGATTATCACATCTATGACGTAATGATCACAACGGCTAGTCCATGTGTAACGGCTAGTTATTCGGAATCGCCCGTTAGAGATAAGATCGAAACAAAATATAACTCGTCTATTTACAATTAACTCCTTATATTTTGGGGGCAATTGTTAGGGCTGGATTTTTACTATAAGTGATCCTTATACGTGATCCTAACCAGTGATCCTTGTTTCTTTGGCTGGCAGTGATCCTCAGCCGGACTTCAGGATCAGGATCATGGGACGTTATGGTGATCCTTATACTAACGGTCACCTTCGCTTACTACAACATTATTTTGCAGGAACAACTAGCAGGATATGCTCTAGGCATCATGATCAAGGAACGCGTTTTCACAATTATGGCAAGAGCTAAATTGAAGATAGACGTTGTACCGGATATGGAAACTTGGCTTGATCTAAGGGCAGCAATTTAGGCTAGATTATCTTTATTTCTAAAGGGGTAATGAGCTGATATTTAGTCATTTTACCTAAAATAGGTCACCCACACATGTATAAATACCATTCTTCCTCATTCGGAAGACACACAAGAACACACACAACATACGACACAACTCTCAACACTTAGACACTCAGTGATCCTTGTACTCAGCTCATTATCATCCGAAGTTGTAACTACATTTTTATTATATTGAAGTTGGTGATCGGTAGTTGCCATCACCCGAGGTTTTTTATGCCGGAGATCATACATTGATCAAGGGCTTTTTCCTCGTATAAATCATTGTGTCTTTGTATCTTTATCACAGAAGTGATCCTTTACTTTCATAGCTAACCAAGCATCATACCCCGTTTACATAAAGTTTGGTTACATTATCCTTGTGTGATTTTTGACCAAAACACCATGTATGATCCAATTATTATTATTGGATTTTTTATTCCTCTTTTTAGGGGAACTATAGTTTTTGAAAAGCTAACTCCATTACATGGTGTTAAATCCTCATGATATTCCTTTGGAAAACAATCTGGTTTACATATACACAATCCTGAGCCACTATCTATATAAGCAGCAAAGTATTCAGCTTTGTAATCTTTATAAGTAATACCTATTGGGATGTATATGCTTTTAGGGCTTGTCATTTAGGTATATAAATCATTTTGCCATTGTATGTAATTTTTAATCCATAGGAGGTTATTTGATATGGTTTTACATTTTCTAAGAAAGTTAATCCTAACATTATTTCTAATGAATCGTTTTCATCTTCATTACCTATTAAGAGTCTTAAAGGAATTTTTTCTTCTCCAAACTTTATTATGGTTTCTACAGCTTCTTTAATTTCATGTAATTCACCATTAAAGTTTGTGTATTGATGGGGTTCTTCTAATGGATATTTTTGTAAGTATTTACAAATTTTATGGTTTATATAATTCCCATTAGCACCTGTATCTATTAGCATATTTACTGCCGAAAATCTTTTTCCATTGAAATATTCTCCTTGAATTTTGTAATTCCTTACATTATCTTCTTTTTCACTAATTATATCATTATATCTACTTGAATTAGTTATTCTTAGAGGATAACTTATTACCTCTTTGTTTGAGAACAACAATCTGGGGTTTATCTGGTTAGAAGACATCATTGGTTTATCTCGTAAATCAAGACTTAAAGGTCTTGAATCTATTTCTTCTATTTTAGGTAAGGTCGGTATTTGTATTTGACAAACATCGTTAAACAAATAAGGAAAATCAATAGTGTCTTTTATACTAAAACATTCAGAATGATGAGTATTTGACACTGCATAAGAAATAGCATATGTAATAGAATAAGGTCTATTTTGTTGTTTAAAGAAATCTCTTCTCTTAAAATCTTGTAATAGACTTAAAGTTTTATCAAAATCTTTATCTTGAATATTATAGGAAATTCTAGGATAGATATTAAATTTCAGTTTTCCATATTGTAAATTTCCTCTTAATATTCCAAGGCATGCTTCTTCTCTATTTTGTATTCTATTATCCATAACAGCTAATTCTATAGGGGTATCTATACATTCTTTAAAGGTGGATTTTATTATTATTTGAATAGCTCCTATATGTACCCATCCCAAAGTGTTTCTTATTTCTGGTTTTATCTTTTGTAATTTTTCTTGGATATCTTTTTTAGATAATAAAGGTATCATAACTTTGTTAGATGTTATGTTAATATCTAAAGCCCTTTCTTGTATATTTAGCCCATAATATAAATGATGATTTCTAGGTTTTATTCCTAGTTTTTGTAAAGTATTCATTTTAAATCCTGAATGATTTGATAATGAGAAATTTTCATATTGTATTTGTTTAAGTTTTTTCTTATCTATTAATACTTCTTGTTTATATTCTCCAAATTGTTCATTTTGGCAATCAATTATATCATCATCTATTTTACTAGTGGTGGCTATATCTAATCTATTCATCTTCGGATGATGTGTATTCTGTTTCGGTTAATATAAATATGCTTTCATCAGAATCTTCATTATGAAAATCATTAATTTGTATAAATTCTCCTTCATTCATCATTTTTTCAATGTCTTCATCTATTTCAAATATCTTGAGATTTTTATTAAATTTCTTAGGACATTTATTTGCATAATGTCCTTCTTCATGACAAAGAAAACACCTACACTTTTTAGGACTTTGCTTTCTTTTATATGTAGGTTTAAAAGTCTTTTTATATCCTTTTCGTTTATAAAACTTTGTCTTGCGTTTTTTGAAAAATCTTTTTCTAAAATGAGTCCTTTTCTTATATCTTCTTTTTATCTTTCCATAATAATAAGAACTATCACAACCTATCATTAAAGGCATTTTTGGGTTACTACAACATAAAGATATTTTTCTTTTCAATCCTTTGCTCAATTTAGCTAATATTGCATCCCCACACCACTCGCTTAATTTGTCTCTGACATGCGTTATCCTTTTTCCTAAGGTATCTGATGTTCCTGGGTTATAAGTATTTATTAACTTTTGTCCCCAAGGATCAGGTATTTTTGCAAAAAATAAGGGTAAATAATTACCCGTATCAGGTACTTGATTATAGATATGGTAATAATAATCTTGAAAAACACAAATATACCTATCAATTTCACAAATATCACATAATTGTAATCTTAGTAAAGCTGTTAAATATTTTTGTATAGTTGCTGGGTCTCTTATTATATTACCTTCTCCACAAAACTCTAATCTAAAAGCCTCTACGGCTCTTGTTATTATGTTGGCCAAATCTTCATCTGAATTAAATATATATTGTTTAGCATCAGGACTTATATTTTGCCAATATCTTAAAGCACTATTTAATAGAGTTCTTTCTAAAAATCCTTTTATTGTCTCAACATCCATTTTATTAACAGAAACAGCTATTCTAAAAGCGGTTTCCCATTTATCAATTGCTTCTTCCGTGTTATTAACACAATCTAAATCTAAATATATTCCAAAAGGATTTATTGGTTCATTTTTCATCGAAGGATAAGGCCTATAGTTATCTTCCTGTCTTATTGTTGATTTTATAGCGGCGTATCCTAGGGATGGTCTTTGAAATTCATTTCTTATTGGTAATCTAGTGCTTGTACTAGCTGTATCATTTATATTAAAATTTTCTTGAGTTTTAATATTGATGAAATTATCATTTAATTCCATATCCCCTATTTTTGTTGTTAAATTTTCTATTTCAGAATCGTCTAACTTAGGAATTATATTATTTTCACTTTCCGTATCTGAATTCATTTTAATTGTTTTTATAACCTTTAGGTATCTTCATATTTTGCAAAAGTTGAACTAAAGGGTCTTGTAAATTAGTTATTGTTTCTTTATCTTTCCTACTAGGATAGGCAGATTGAAGTAATTCCATAATTTTATCTAGTCTAAATATTATTTTATCTCCATAAAAAATAATTGTTTTTTTGTATTTCTATTATATCTTTATCTATTTTTAAAGAATTTTCACCTTCTTTTAGTTTATTAAAATTTTTGTTTTCCATTAAGAAGAACTATATTGCCAATCAGTATCATCATAAGTAAAATCAGAACTTGTCCATTCATAATGACTAAAATTAAAATCTTCATCAGAAATATAATCATCATCAAAATCAGTATTTGTGCTCAAAGCTTCACTTTCAATAAAATTAGTTTGGGTATTTAGCTTAATAAGTCTAATTTCATTATCGATCAATTTTATGTTTAAGTAAATTAATTTGTCAAAATCAGTTTCTAGTATTTGTTGGCGTAGTTGTAGAGCCCCCGCAAAAGAAATATCGGTGGCTCTGATACCATTTAGGGTGGTAGTAGCCGAAATATTTTGTCGGTTCAAAATCGTTACTTCATGTAAGCAATTATCAAAATAGGTTAAAAACATATCAAAAGTACCTATAGTTGTTATTTTTATTATCCACATATTGTGTAATTAATTTATATCTTAGAAAAATTAAAAGACATAGTACACCTTAATTTAAGATTAAAATTTATATTATCATCAAAAAGATCATAAAATTTAATTAAGATTTTCTTTTGTTTGTAAAATATTTCCTTACAAAAACTAAGAGTAACAATTATTTAGTGATATTTCAAAATTAAAAAGAAAAAGGGTCCAACATGCTTCCGTACCTCTTTTCCGTTTTGACCAAGATATCGCCGGGTTATACCAAGAGTCTTTTTACTAGGCTCTTTCAGACCAAACCTAAGTTGTCTTAGGTAACTCCTCTTTGGCTCCTTCAGCAATATTCAGCACAACCTGGTTTCGTTTCCTACCTCCGGTGTAAGGAAAAAGGAGACAGTTTGAGGTTGGAGGATTTTTCTTATTAAGAGAAAAATATCTCTAAATAAAGATGAACACTCTCAGAATTTATAAGGAAATCAAAGACTTTTATTCCATGGTGGAAATCTTACAAAGGGAAATATCTTACAAAAGGGAAAATAAAAACACTCTAAACACTCTTGAAAATACAAAAGACTTTTATTACATCAAAGAAAACATTCTAAGACATGAGTGAAGACCGATGCCTCTCCTCCTCCTTCTTTCTCTTTTTTATAGACTTTATTTATGATGAGTCTTCATGTTGCAAGATACGTGTCTTCTTTTGCCTTTTCCTTAGCTAGGTGTCCTCTTGCCTTGAAGTGTCCCATTTCTTTTTACAAAGTTGTCTTGGGAAGACATCTGCATCTTTTGTCTTTATGGTCCCATCTTTTTTACAAAGTTTGTCTTGGGAAGACATCTGTATCTTTTTGTCTTTATGGTCTAGTGAGACTTATCTTTTCCTTTCCCAATGCCAAATATCAAAGTTTTGTAGATATCGTTTACAAATTTAGAAGAGAATCTTTCTTGCTACTTAGGTGTTTAAACTCACATGTTTAAACCCTTTAATCTATGATCAATGCCTATTCATTTGAGTTTAGGCTATCTCTTGATGAGTTGGTACTCATATTGGTTTTATTAGGAGAACATGAAGGGCAGGTTCCAGGAGGGTGTTTCCTATATTGACAAATTTTATACTGTGCCTCCGGACTTGATCTGACTGAACCAGTTTCTAACAAATTAATCTTGCTATTTAAAAATTTTATCGCTGCATCTGGTGATTTTCGGGCCGGAGCAATCATAACTGGAGAATTTTTATATTCTCCTCCATAAGTTCTAAATGGTTTTTTAAGAGTAGATTCCATTCCTTGAATTACTACTCTTATCCCAATAGCCCTTCTGTAGTGAATATCATTTTCATTAAAGTTTGTAAATTCTTTTCTTTTGGAATCGATTTTGCAGGAAAATGCTTGACATTTTTCAAGATGTATAAAATGATAAGCAGGGTAATAGTAATCATTGAAAAAATCTGGTCCTGCAGATAAAAACTTTAGAGCTAGAGTATCTCTAGGGGTCATGGTTGGGTTATTTTGATAACAATTTTTTACTGAGGTTATGACCCATCTTGGTAAATCTGATAATTCAGGAAAATCAGGTGAGGTAAGATAAATCATGTTTATGGCACCAAAATCGTACCAATATCTTATCTCATCTGCTGGTGAACCTTGCAGATAATTTAGTCTAGGGTATACCCCTGTAAAATCAACATACCTTGACTCAGTTTGAGCAAGGCTGTATAGTTCTATCATTTTATTCCTCTGTCTAGCAACAGGATCTAATAAAAAAGGTTGTTGTTGGGGAGGAATCTGTTGGGGAATTTTTCCAAAAGTGGTTGTTTTATCTGACTGAGGTTTAAAAGAAAATTTTTCTCTTACCTCTTCTTCAGCATCTGGAGCATTTTCCATCACATGATCTCCAGAAGAAGTAGATGGAATATCTGTTTTTTCTAAAATAAATGACATATCTACTTTTTCTATCATTTGATGTTTTATCATAAGCTTCATCTTCATACTATCGAACTCATACATGGTAACTTTGTTACTTATCATCCTGAAGTGGCTTTTCACAAGATTTTTTATTTCTGCAATATGTTCAGGAATGGTTTCGATTATATCTATGAGTTCTCCCATATCGGTTGCAATTTCTTTAATTGCTTGTATCTGTTCGTCCATCATCTTTAGACGGCTATCCAGTTGTTGTCCTAATTCTTCCATCTCTAGTCAAGAAATCTGCCAAAACATTTTTATCAGATTTTATTATTTCAATATCAAAATTATATTCAGATAAAAGGGTTTGCCATCTTATGAGCCTTTTATACTCAGGTTTAGAAGGCAAATTATTCTTTATAAAAGCTTTTACCTGGGTATTATCAGTTCTTAAAAGAAATTTGTTAGGTAATAGGAAATAATAAAACTTTTGGCAGCTTCTAATAACTGCTAGTAATTCTTTTTCATTAATATGATATCTTGTTTCAGTGTCACTAAAAGTCCCTGAACAATATCTACAAATGCTTTCACCAATTTTTTCTTCTTCAGAGTTATAATCTATCCTTTTAAGTATCCCACTCCAATAATATTCTGAAGCATCAGTTTCTAAAATTAAATCATCCTTTTCTTTGGGTAATTGTAATTTTGGTAACCTTTTACAATATTCTTTTATCTTTTTTACTTGTTCTTCTAGACCTTTATCAAAACTAAATATTTTATCCTTTTTAAGAAGAGCTTGAAAGGGTCTTCTCAAAGCTGCAAGATTTTCTATAAAATCAGAAGCATAATTTAATATTCCAAGAAAACTTTGAACTTGTTTTTTATCAGTCAATTTATTTGGGAAAGCAGTTATTTTTTCCAAAATATGGCTTTGAAGTTCTATCCCTTGGCCATCTATCTTCATTCCCAAAAAATCTATAGTTTCTTGTAACAAACTAGTTTTTCTTTCCGAAAGAGCTAATCCATGTTTCATACATAAATCTGTAAAAATGTCAAGATGTTTTAAATGAGAATTAATATCATTTGATAGGATTAAGATATCATCTATATATACAAAAATAAAGTCATAATTTCTAAATATAATATCCATTTTTCTTTGAAATATTTGAGGAGCATTTTTTAATCCAAAAGGCATTACAAGCCATTCATATTGCCCTTGAGGAGTAGAAAATGCTGTGTAGGCAATACTATCAGGATGCATTTTTATTTGCCAAAATCCACTTTTACAATCAAATTTTGAAAATATCTTTTTGTTTCTAGTCGAATTTATTAAACTTTCTTTATGAGGTAAAAAATATCCATCAAAAACAGTATTATCATTTAGTTTTTTATAATTTATTACCATTCTAGGTTTACCTCTTGCAATCTCAGCGTGTTTTCTTACTAAGAAGGCAGGAGAGCTGTGTGGACTATGGCTAGCTCTGATCAACTTTAAATCTAGGAGTTCTTTTATTTGGGACCTAAATTCTTTTTGGTCTTCTGGATTGTATCTCATTGGTTTTACTCTAATCTCCTTATCTTTATCTTTCATTTCTAATTTTGCTGTAATCTGATTTTTATCCCAAAATTGTAACGGGTTACTTGTATAACATTGTTTTAACTTATCTTTTATGTTTTCTATATGGTTATCCAATCTTCTTAGATTTACTTGGTAATCTAAGGGTTCTCTTAAGTAATATTCCAAGACTGGTATCCCTTTTTCTAATTTTGGATTTTGTTTGTATCCAATATCACCACGCTGGCTTGCGCGTGTTGTAAAGTTAATTGGAAATTTTCTTCCATATGCATTTTTTATTCTTTTAACTACTATCAAGTGATGACATGGTGTTTTTAGTATAATTTGGTAGGCTACTATATCAAAAGTAATTTTGTTAAATCTTTCTAAAAAATCATTTCCTAATAATACATCTGATCCAGAATTATAAAAGTAAAATGGTGGACATTTAACCATGTATGATCCAATTATTATTATTGGATTTTTTATTCCTCTTTTTAGGGGAACTATAGTTTTTGAAAAGCTAACTCCATTACATGGTGTTAAATCCTCATGATATTCCTTTGGAAAACAATCTGGTTTACATATACACAATCCTGAGCCACTATCTATATAAGCAGCAAAGTATTCAGCTTTGTAATCTTTATAAGTAATACCTATTGGGATGTATATGCTTTTAGGGCTTGTCATTTAGGTATATAAATCATTTTGCCATTGTATGTAATTTTTAATCCATAGGAGGTTATTTGATATGGTTTTACATTTTCTAAGAAAGTTAATCCTAACATTATTTCTAATGAATCGTTTTCATCTTCATTACCTATTAAGAGTCTTAAAGGAATTTTTTCTTCTCCAAACTTTATTATGGTTTCTACAGCTTCATTAATTTCATGTAATTCACCATTAAAGTTTGTGTATTGATGGGGTTCTTCTAATGGATATTTTTGTAAGTATTTACAAATTTTATGGTTTATATAATTCCCATTAGCACCTGTATCTATTAGCATATTTACTGCCGAAAATCTTTTTCCATTGAAATATTCTCCTTGAATTTTGTAATTCCTTACATTATCTTCTTTTTCACTAATTATATCATTATATCTACTTGAATTAGTTATTCTTAGAGGATAACTTATTACCTCTTTGTTTGAGAACAACAATCTGGGGTTTATCTGGTTAGAAGACATCATTGGTTTATCTCGTAAATCAAGACTTAAATGTCACACCCCCAAAATCCACCTGCGGATAACACCCGCTTCGGGGGCGTGACTGACCAG
>NW_023395635.1:0-19031 GCF_002127325.2 Helianthus annuus | reverse complement strand
AAGGCTTCAACAAACGGTATATTGATGTGTAGTTGCTTAAACAACTCAAGGAACTTACCGTATTGTTCTTCATTCTTCTGCTTCTTCAGCCTGCCTGGATAAGGTACCAGAGGAGTGTAATCTTTGACCGGCTCCTGGACTTGTGCTGTACTTGCTGGGCGTAGCCTGGCTTGCACCTCGTCCGGTGTGTCAGTCGGGACCGCTTCAGTGATCGGTACTGAGTCCGATATGACGGGTCCGGTAGTTTTTCCACTCCTGGTCATCACAGCATTTACATCCCTCTGTCCGCCCGGGTTTGGTTCTGTATTACCCGGAAGACCGCCTGGGGGCCTTTTGGACATCATCTGTGCCAGCTGACCAACCTGATTCTCGATATTCTGAATCGAGGCCTTCTGACTCCTCATTTCTCCCTCGTTAGCCAGAAAACGATCCTCGCTTTGTTGGTATCGTTTTTCAGAGCTAGAGAGGAGCTGAGCCATCATATCCTCCAGCTTGGAATTGGACTGAGGGGCCTGTTGCTGGGAGCTACTCCCAGTGCCCTGATTCTGGTACGAATATGGACGCTGCTGGTAGGGTTGATTGTACTGCTGGTACTGCTGACCCTGCTGAGGCGCTGGAGCACGCTGAGTGAACCCCAATGGGTTCTGATTGCCTGCATTCGCTCGCCACCCAAAATTTGGGTGATTTCTCCATCCGGGATTATAGGTGTTGCTGTACGGGTTGTTCTGCGGCCTTACTTGATTACTCACAAAATCTACCTCTTCCTGGCCCTCATATACGACTCCCTGAAAACATGCCCCAGGCTCGTGTGACACTCCGCACTGGTCACATCCCGAGCCAGCATGCGCAATCATCTGGGACTTGTCGAATCTCGATGTAAGAGCCGAGAGTTGTGCAGTAATGGCCGTGTAATCGTCTACAGCATGAACTCCTGAGCGAGATGATGATGATGTTGCCCGACCTCTATCTCCATCCCGACGAGAGCTGGATTTCAACGCAGCTTTCTCGATAATATCATACGCTTCAGTCGGCGTCTTAGTTCCAAGATCGCCGCCCGCGTTCACGTCTAATCGCTCCTGCGTGTTATAGTTGAGCCCCTGATAGAACGTCAAAACCAGCTGTCGCTTGGAGAAGCCGTGATGTGGCACATCAATCAATAAATCCTTGAATCTCTCCCAAGCTGCATGCAACGACTCGCCCTCGTCTTGGCGAAAGGAAACAATCCGGTTCCGTAGTTTGTTCGTTTTCTCAGGTGGAAAATATTTCTGCATAAACTGCTCCGCCAACTGATTCCAGGTCCTGATGGACCCGGCAGGAAGTGACATAAGCCAAGCTCTAGCTTTGTCACGTAACGAAAACGGAAACAACCTCAACCGAATTGCGTCCTCTGAAACACCAGTCATCCTAAATGTCGAACAAATAGCAAGAAAAGCAGCGATATGCCTCCCGGGATCCTCATGCTCACGTCCGTCGAACTGCACCGAATTCTGCAACATGTTAATAACACTAGATTTAATTTCAAAATTAGGTGCATCTATAGTGGGCTGAAGGATACTCGGCTCCAGGCCTGCCCTTCCGGGCTGATTTGTTTCATTCAATGGTCGGTCGTCGTCCGCCATGACGACTCTCTCCTCGTCCTCTAAGCTTTCGTCTTCAGAGATAATCACCGGCTCGTCAATTGCATTTGCAATGCGTTGTGCAACGACGAGTGACCTTTCGCGCAGCCTCCTACTTCTTCTAAGATTATGCGCTGGTTCGTCAGTCGGCTCAGCAATAGCGGGCGCGGGAGTTGAGGACATCAACCTGCAAACGAAAGACTGACACAATGAATATTTTATTAATAAAATAATGCTTTTTTTTTGTGCTGAATAAAAGCAGAATATGTATAAATATAGGCTGTAAAATTTATAAAAATCCGAAAATGGGCCGAAATTTTTATAAAAATTAAAGCAATGGAAATAATCGAATCGGCTAGTTTAAAAACGATTTTTAAGAGCCGAAAACTCAAAGAATAAATGAATCAATAAATCCGGATTTGAACAAATAAATAGAATAAAAATTTACAAATGTACAAAACAATCACAAAAATGAATAAATTCAATTAAAAACAAGAAATATTAACAGATAAATCAACGAATAAATAATCACGAAGGTATACACAAATATTAACAAGTATATACACCGATAACACAATGACTCGGGTCGTTCCTAAAACTCGCCATTTCCCCGGCAGCGGCGCCAAAAACTTTGGTACGTGCGTGACTACACATATTTTTACAATGAAATTACACACGAATTGGTTTTAAATTTATAAAAGTGATTATTACTTTTACATCAAAACACACACGAAAGAGGCAAGTGTACCCCGTCATATATGTAGTAAAGTATCGGTAAGAACCAAGTATCGATCCACGGAAATGGGCAGAGAAATAATACTAGACCTTTGTCACTAAATTACCGGTAAAAACATAATTTGTTTTGGTTTTTAATTAAACTAAAGTAAGCATAAACAAATACTTATAAATCATAGTAAATTATATATAAATAGCCTTGCTTAATACATAACCGCAGCATGTCAACTAAGTCAGTTTTGGCATTTAGAAGCATTCGGTCAATTTTCCATTTCGAGACAATTAGTATCCCTTTCGGGAATCCTAACATGACAATCATTCGGAAAGTTAAAACGATAAACACACTTTAACCACCTAAAATTGTTCTTTAACGTGCAATTGATAAATGTCTATGAAAATCTCCTAAAAATAAGTTAGTCATCCGTTAGGAGTTTTCTAACCTCACTTAATCCAGGAAAGCAACACCAATAAACACAATGCAACCACCGAGACAAGCATAAACTAGATTAAATCACAACCGAGTTCATTTTACAAATCTTACACATAAATTCACCAAGATAGCAATTTTGGCCGAAACTACTAACTAAGCTAACAAATCATGGCAAGAATTCGTAACAACACCATCTAACCCGTTAGAGTCCTTCCGTGAGGGCAAGCTCTCTTGATTAATAATAATTGCATTTTATTAAACCACTAACCCGTTAGAGTATCATGGTGCCTACATTTTAACCAAGTTAAACTAGTTAACCAAATTAAAAGTTTACTAATACATGATTAAATAAGCTTCATTTTGCAACTATCTTACCTAACCAAGCACCAATCATCCAACACAATTACTTATAATCAAGAAATCAATATCAATAACAAGGTTGCAAACTAATCATCAAAGATAATCATAGAAAATGCTTCAAAATGTCATTACAAACATAGATTAACATACTAATCAAGCAAGGGATTGTTGTGTTTTTGCCCAAAGGCTTACATTAATACATAATAATCAGTCTAAATGCTTGAAATATAACAAAAGTATGGAAAGATTTGAGAAACCAAACCATAAACAAGCATAAGAATGAGAATCTGGATAGTAAATGAGCAAAACCGGGCAATGTGGCTTGAATCCGAGTGAAAGCAGCAGCCTTCGGAGCCTCAAAATCGCCTGCAGAGCTCCCAAAATGTCCAGAGTTACGTCTAAAATGGTGCTGTTCTGTTTAAATGCTTTTCCGAAGTCGCACGGCCGTTCTTCCGATCGCACGACCGTGCACTTTAAGCATTATTGGTGGTGGGCCACCATACTGCGTGACGTCACAGATCGTTGACTGGTCTTCGGTCACGCACGGTCGTTCTTGGCTTGGCACGACCGTTCTTTTCCGGCATTTGGCTTGCACGCCTTGACTTGTGGTCGTTCCACTCCGAGATGTTGTTTGATCTCGGATCCGCACGACCGTTCTCCATGAGGAACGACCGTGCATTTTCGGGTTTGCCTTCATTGCCTTGCACGGTGAGTTGCACGCCTGGTTCATCGCCGGGACTTTCTTGTTTGTCGGATATGCACGGTCGTGCATATGGCCGCATGACCGTGCCAAACGCCCAGGTCAGTCTTTTTCCACAGAATCTTCGCAGCTTCATCGTTTTGTCCGGAAAGTCCTCGTTTTTGGTATCATCTCGTCTGGTATGCTGTTTTAGGCCTGTAAACCAAAATGTAGATAATTAAGTATCCGAATGACGGTTTTACGGCCGAAAACGCATAAAATGGGGGTAAAACGGGGGACTAAAATATGTGTAAATTAGCGAATATCAATGGGTACGAGTCAAAGTCGAATCATTGGATACGAGTCAGAATATGGGTCATTAAATGGGTCAATAATAAGATAGATCGGGTCATATGAAGTTTGTTTATATATTCTTTTAGTAACATGTTTTTGTGTTCGATTGGAACATGGGTTAGTTTTGTATATGCAAGTAGTAGGTCAAACGAAGTGGGGCTAGCTCACTTGGTAGATGCTCTTGCCTCTTAGTGGGAGGTCTTGGGTTCAATCCCAAGCAAGGGTGAGTTATTTGTAAATATAGTAGATTGGAAGAGTAACGTTAGCCATTAAAAAAAAGAATATGGGATGAATGCAGGTATTTAATGTAATTTGGGAGTGATTGGAAAGTGTGAGTTCAAAAGTTAATGTGTGTTGAGTTGTTTTCTTTGGGTATTGAAACGTTAACCTCAATAGTAGTTGAAATGTTTTTATGTGTTGAATCTTCAATGTGTTGGGAATGCATTGAACAACTAATTGGAGGCATCATTGCTAGAATCTGATAGAAAGAATGAAACCATGCAGATTGTCGTACATAGTTGGATTTGTAGGGATAGTCTAATTCAATATGGGCAGTATATATATATATATATATAGTTGTGTAGTATATGTTAAACAAGAAGTTGAGATTTTAGTAATTTAAGATTCTTTAAATAATTATGTAAATAAATATTATCAAGTTTGTTTTCTTTGTCTTATATTTGATAAGTATTTTTAATTTTGAAGACGTTGTTAACGTTTAACTAATATATCTTATTAGTCATGCATTATTCATTTTTTAAAATATATACAATTATATTTAATAAAATTTAAATATCTGACCCGTGAGTATTCACGGGTAATAACCTAGTTTAATATATATATACACACACGCACACGAAACTACAAAAGAACTTTTAATATTTCAATTTCTAAGACCGAGTGTAGTTGTTTAACGCCACACCAACATATATAGACGCCAAACACCGTGTCTAGCCGTTATTAGTGAGCGACAAAGGAGGGGAGCATCGGGAGAATACACGCGTGTCAGGGAAGGGTAGATGGGTAGTTTAGTTAAAAGCCCTAATGCCTATCTGGCAGCGACATGACAATAAGTTTGGCACTTTTTAGTTATTCCACTACACACATTCTCACACATGGGTCTTCAAACATGTGATATTCACTAATAATCAACCAAATTGTTGTTTAACATTTTTTCTGCGTTTACAGCTCCGCTACAGTCGACGACCATTGATGCGTGTGTAGTGTAATATATTTTAGATGTATATTTTAGCCCCTTTTTACACTTTTAGCCAAGTTTTAAATTTATAAAACACGATAGTTACTAACACTAAACACACATATGGGCAAGTGCACCCATCGTGGACGTAGTATAGTGTTGGTAAGATACCGAGGTCGTCCAAGGACACAAGAGCTTTTAGTACCGGTTTATCCTCAACGTCTAATCAAATCAAAAGGTTAGAAAAATGTTTTAAACTAAGAAAAGTAAAAACTAACTAAATGCTGAAAATAAAAATAAAATAAAAACAGATAGACAAGATGAGTCACTTGGATCCGACACGTGTGTTAGTATAACCTTTGATTATTTTCGCACTTTTGCACTTGTTTAAGAGATTATCTTAGTTATTGTAGTAGGCCCCTCTTTTGAAGGCGACGTTACCCTCAACCCAGTAGTTTGAGTCAGCAAGCATACATTCCTAAAGGGTCGGATTATTGAAAGATAATGAATTAAGTTATTAATGCAAATTGTGGTAGGCCCCGCTTTTGGCGGTGACGTTACCCTCGGCTAAGTAGTCTGAGTCAGCAGGGATACAGTCCTAAATAGCCGGGTTATAGTATTAATAGTAGTTAACTTATGAGGGGGTCAAAGAGTTTGGATCCCCGCCATCCAATACCTATGGGCATTGAAGGAGATCCTACTAAAATTGACCCAGGTCCCAAGCAGGACCTCTAAACGCTGAACAAGGGCAAGACCCTTACCAAACCGTTCCCTTAACCCCCGACCAGGTAGCCAACATACCTCCATATAGACCGTGGAGATATGAATGGTGAAAATCTTTTATTTTATATAGACAGTAAAATAATGCCAAGACACCACGGACAAACGATAAGGAAAGATCACCTTCAACATAAGTAACTAGTTATTAAAGTCATTAATACAAAACCAAATAAAAAGTGCAAAAGATTAAAAATAAAAAGTATTATACTAAACACTTGTCTTCACCAAGTGATGTAAGAGACTTAGGCAAACATGGCCTTGATTGTCAAGAACTCTTACGATCAATCTTGGATCCCGAGACGACTCACACACTCTATGATGGACAATGGATGATGGTGGTGGATGATGGTGTTATGGTGGTGATGGGTGGTGGATGAAGTGTGAGAGAGGTGGTGTGCCAAGGGATGAGAGAGAATGAAGCCAAGCTCCTCTATTTATAGGCTGAACAGAAGGCTGGACACGGCCCCGTGTCCGCTGGACACGGCCCCGTGCCCGTCTGACATTCTCTCTCTTCATTAATTGTAATTGCGAATTACAATTAATGCGCCTGCTGTACTTTCACCACGCCCCCGTGCCCGCTGGACACGGCCCCGTGGTGGGCAATGGAAGCTTCTACTGGTTTGTCTTTTCTGCTGCTTCCTGGGCACGCCCCCGTGTTCGCTGGACACGGGGCGTGTTCAGACTCTGTTTCTTCTCCTTTGCTTTGGGAGGTGCCGTTGAGGGTCCGGGCAGTCTACTTTTGTTCCTTTTCTTGTATTTATGGTAGAATTAGTTGTCTTTTTGCTTCTTTTGTGATTTTGAGCTTATTTCATCCTGAAAATACAAAAGGAAGACAAAAACACTCTTTTTCCAACATTAGTACTTAAAAAGGGTTAGTTTTATGCCTTAATTGATGTGATTTATATGTTGCATTTTACACACATCAACCAACATTAAAGAACAATGTTTTGGATTTCAAGTATATTTAGTTTGTTACTTTGATCGATTTCGAGCACAACATCATTAGAACTTTGAAGTTGGGTTCAAGAGATTCCAATCCACCTTCAAAATCTTCAGTCGTTAAATTCAAGCATTCAAAATTCGATTCGTTAAACACTACATTACTAACATATATTTTTTTGAACGACAAATTTGAATCATTGATGGCCACGAGCGAACGACTCGATCATATCCATCTCCACTACACAATAATGTTTATACACCAATTCAGGAGGAAATCCAATAAATATGGGAAAACCCCCATTGTGGGAATCGAACCCAAAACCTAATGGTCCCTAAGTTTTATCACACCTCAAAGATGCCAGTAGGCTATAAGATGTTTTTATATTTTGAAAATTTTTAATATGTTGAAACCATTATAATAGGACGTACATTGTTATTTTTCTATTTTTAAAATATGAACATAATATCCTTTAGACTGTTTTATTCTTAAACTCAAGAAGTCAAGAAGTGGTGCTTCAACTTCAAGCCAATTAGGCGCAAGAATGTAAAACTTAATAACCCCGAACCTTAAATAGTTGACTTCAATATTCAATTGAACCCTATGGACTAAACAAGACAATACATATTAGTACATCCATACAAAATTAACAATATTCAAAAGTCGGTTCCTAATTTTATATATTTACATCACTCAAATCAATCCATATATATATGATCTCGAATAGCATCTCACTAGACATACTAATCCTCGGTTAAAAATCATTTTGATGATATAGTTTATTAAAAGAACAACATTATTTCATGTTATGTATAGGATAGGAGGTTATGGAGGTTAGGATTAAGGTTAAAGACTTTTAGCGAAAAATACAGATGTGGCTTGCCTTTAGTGATGTAGATGTTCATTCACTTTAGGTGGATTTTGCATGTGTTGGTGACTTTGCATGGCTAGCAGGGGCGGATCCACTTGAATCTGTGGGTGGGCGGGCGCACTCCATAAACTTTTGGTTCTATAAGTATATATACGATTCTATTTTGACTCCGCACCCCATGAAAATTTGGCTCCGCACCCCATGAAATTGATAATGAAAGAATAGTGGAAGTAAGATGTGTTTGAACTAAAAGAAAAGAGAGTAAAAATGGTGTTCACCGGATTAGTTGCAGGTGGGGCCAAATGTTAGAGAAGAAGACCTTATTTAAAACACGGGCAATTTTGTAATTTTACATACTCAAAATTCTTGTTGAAGAATGGCATGTGATCCTTTCCCTTTTCAATAATTTTATTTACTATTACACAATTCATTATTTTTTACTTTTTTATCTTTTAAATTATTAGTTTTCTTAAAGATCCATATCTCTCGATATTAATTATATATGTATTCTGTATCATTTCTATTTGAAATAATCATAGAAAACAGAAACTCAAATTAAATGTCACTAAGATAATTGATTGATATAAATGTAAAAGATGTATATTAGGAGTCCTTGATTAAAATTTTCTAGTTTTGTGTCTTAATTTTTTTTTTTTTTTTGTTCTAGACTTTTAATTAATTATTTTGTTGTTTTATTTAAAGTTTTGGTTGTTTAAATGATTAGCAACAAGTAATCAACATTTAAAATTAGGGCTTGAATGTTTGAAACTTAAAATTGAAAATTATGGTTGATGATTGTTTATTTGTTTAAGTGTTTAGCGTTGTTTGATGGACTTATGGAGCGATCTATATGTGAAAGGAACCATGATTAGAGATCTTATTGAACAATTTCTCAAGATGAAAGGGATTGAGAATTTAAGTGATAGTTGTATATGAAAGACTTGCTTATGAAAGTCGCTCTAGATGATATTTTGGATAGATTAAAAAAATGAAAACTGTAGGGTCCAATTTTAATTATGTTTGTAATGACATTTAACACTTTGACGTGCTTTTGATGAATATTTAAATTTTAGTGTGATGTTCTTTTATTTTACATGATCCGACCCGGCCTCCTATAAACCGAATTTTTTTATATAGCTAGGGGCTGAAATATTTAAAAATATTTCACACCTCCAGGAAAAAATTTCTGAGTCCGCCACTGATTGCTAGACGTTGTCCAATCATGTTATATTTATTCTTGCTTTTACCATGTTACTCTTTTTACACCCCTTTTGTTATTGGTAGCTTTTTATGTGTATGGCTTTAGCTTTATGCGCTTCTCTTTTGTGGTAGCTTTTTATGTGTACAACTTTAGTTTTATGTGCTTCACTTTTGTACGTTTGGTGTCGGTGGTCTCTCTGAAAGCAGTCTTTGTATCCTTAGGGATTTAGGTAAGGTGTGCCTATATCTCACCGTCTCTGGATTCTATAAATAACTATGCTATTTGTAAGATTTACTGGATATGGTTTTTGTAACTAAACAAGTGAAATCAATAAAAATCACAAGAATAACTCAGGATTCTAAACAAGAGCGACTCTTTTCTTTTTAAGTAAAAAAAAGAAAAGAAACAAAAATATATGCAAAACAAATAACCTAAGCAACCCGATTACAAACCAATCCATATTTCCTAATCTCGAATTGCATCTCACTATCCTTATTGATCCCAAGTTAAAACCATGTTGATGTTATAACTTATTAAAGGAACAACATTATTTTGTGTTATTTGTTTAGTAAGTTAAGAAAACATGTATATTTTCTTAATTAACCTCAACTCTTAGGTAAAAGAAACATATCCATGATACGACCGTATTTTGCACACCCACTTCATGTATTATTTTGATGAAACAATAGAGATTAAACATTAAGTAAAGAAATTTAGGATTAAATCCGACCATCATACAAATTAGTAAAAGTTTGGGAACTATGCATTCTTACTTGTACTAATTCGTATTCCAAATTTTATTGATATCTCATATTAGTCGCGTGAGTAAATAATTTTTTAAGCACTTATTTTAATAATATTTTTTTCAGTCCGAACAACATTGGTATCTGTACCCATGTTCTTTTGTATGGTTTTCGGCATGCCGTTACCGTACCAAACAAAATACAAACCAAACATCATCAGTATCAGTATCTTTATTCGTTTGGTTTCGGTATGCCATTATCGTACCAAATAGAATACAAACCAAACATTATCGGTGTCAATATCTTTATTTGTTTTTATTATAATTTTAAATTTTAATTAGGGCTAATATAAAAATTAAATATTTAAAAAAATTAACTATAATAAATCTTGCGGTCCTGTTCGGTTTTATATGGAAAGCTTTTGATATAAACTGCAAACCAAACTGTTTGCACGGTTTGAAAATTTTTAAATCTACCTATCAAATGTTGAGAAGAAGAATCAACCTTGGAACTGATGATCGATTTATACAGTTTCATTGTTTTAAAGAAATGCGTTTTTTTAGGAAGGGACGTTGTGAGAAAAGAAGGAAAATCAAGAGAAGATTAATGCAAATCTTTATCCTCCCAATTTATAGGGATTTAGTTACAAAAGATTGTTATGAATCTGAGACTTTTTTATATTTCCTAATTTGCCCTCAATTTCATATATATATATATATATATATATATATATATAAACATGATAAATAAGGGCTTATGTGGCATTATGTGGGGGCTTGAAAAATGATGTGGCAATGGCTAAGACCACCTAGATTTTGGTTTTGGCTCCAAAATCATGGGTCAAAAATTTTGGTATATGGGTTGAGGCGGGATCCGTATGAATGTTATTATGACCCGACTTCAACTTTTTTCACTTTCCTTACAAACCCTAATTTTTATCTCATCGTTCTTCTACCGTTCATTCCTATTCGCAAGGAATCAAGACTTCAAAATCACCAAGATTTCATCTTCTTCAATACGCTTCTGCATCTCTATCTCAAATCGATGACAAGATTTCATCTTCTTCCCTAAGATTCATCGGTTTTCATCTCTCAATTTAGGGTTTCGGCTATATATTTCTTATAATCCGAAGAACACACAACCTTCATTCGCATCTAGGGTTTCTGTTTCTTCCATCATACATCTCCTTCTCATCATCCCTAAATCTCATTCCTGAAAGATCATCAATACCAAGGTATGATTCAGTTTTCTATCTATTGATCATCTTTATTCTTGATTAGATCTCTTTTTTTTTTTTTTTGCATTCCTTCGATCTTATCAGATCATAGGTACGAATCGCTCCTCACCTCTAAAGTCGGCATCTGCTTGGTTTTGCGATAAAGGTAATCATCGAATTCAAATTACATTGGTAATCGACGATTCTGATTTTGGTTCTAAATTGTTGCGTAGTTTGATTTTCTATTGGTCATTTTAATCGTTTGTATGTCTTATTTTAACTAGGGCTCCGATTTGCAATGTAATTGGTGCTTAAGATTCCCAAATTTGAAAATAACAATCAACACCATAGGCTCACAATCTTGATTCTTGGATTTAGAGATACATTTTCTTTTGTATTTATGTCACTTGATTTTAGTTTAAAACTTTAAAATGATGCAGTAAGTTGCTAATTTGCTATTTTTCATTTTGGGCTTCTTTAGATTTTGAATGTCACCTCATTTTGATCCTAATTCATTGTGTTTTTATTTCCCCAATATGTTAGGTTATAAGTCCAAAATCTTATTCTCATTGCCACTACATAAGGTAAATTAAAATAAAAGTACTTCATTTACAGTATTCGATCATAATCCATATAATAATATCCTTAGATGGTTTTCTTTTTTGTTCAAGTAAGCTCGAAAGGGATGGTTTATGATTTGGATAATATAAAACAAATGAAAAATAGGGTTAAGAAGATTGATTTAATTATGTACGTTATATTTTTTTATAATTATTAAACTTTATTGGTTGTGTGTTACATGAAATTGAAACATATTGTTTAAGACAGTGGTTCGGGTCAAAACCATCCGTTTTAAAAAGTAGTAATTTGGTTCGGGTCAAAATAGGTCGTTTAAAAGGTCTCGACTTGGTTCGAGTCAGAACTGTCCATTTTAAAAAGTATAAATTTGGTTCGTCTCACACGGGTTCGGGTCAGAATGAGACTTTTTATTATTAGTGCCAATTTGGTTAGGGTGAAACTGGGTTAGGGTCAAAACGAGTCATTTCAAAGAAGTATCAATTTGGTTTGTGTCAAATTGGGTTCAGGTCAAATCAAAATAGGTCATTCTTAAAAAATGTGTAAATTTGGTTCGGATCGAAAAATGTTCAAACTGGACTCCAATTTTGATAGCCATTTTAATATAAAGTATCAAAACTCATTAATGGGCAAGGCTAAAGATTATTATAGTCTTTGATATTTTAGCATGATCTTTTAATTAGATATAAAGATTATTATTTTAATTATACGTGTTAGTCTTACTGATGAGTAAGGATTTTAATATTGTATTGTTGGAATATATTAATGTTGGTTTGAAAATTTCTTTACTTTTAGCTTAAATATTTTATTTTGTATTGAATAATTGTAAAAAATAGTGTTTAGAAGTTTGATTTGATTATGTATGTTAGATTCTTAATCCTAATTCAATTATGTGTGGTTATTAATTAACCAATTTAATGTTGAAAGAAGTGGAATTCTTTACTTTTTCTTCTACAGAAACCGCTCATTTGCTCAAGAACCAATCTTTGGATTCTCAATGAAGACATTAGTTATTCATGAGTCCGTTAAGAAGATGAGGCATAAAGGTTTATGTAACAATATGTTATACTGTTGTTTTATTAATGTTTTGTAACTAGGTAATATTATATATAGAGGCATATTATGATGTTAAGTATGTGTGATTATTAGGTAGTCTTCGGTTGATATCACTGGCACCAGTAATGGTCAGAACCCGCCTTGGGATGGTTTAGTTAACCGTTTGGTACCAGATTTCATGGATCTAACAGTGGCTTATTTTCCCAACGGCAATTATTATATAGGTAACTTGATACACATTTGTATGTAGATTAGGAAGATGTTTGTATTTGATAAGTGCATTTATATGCAAGCTTTCTACTTTATTTTAGAATTTTGTTTTGGTTGTTATTTATGATGGATACATTTTTTTAGGTTATTATGGTACCACCAATGATTGGGATAACTACTTGAGATATGTAAATCCTGATGGAGTTCAAATGTCTCATGTAAGATTTTGTTTCACTCTTTTGATGTTCCAACTAGCTGATAGTTTTTTTTTTATTTTTTTATGATAAGTTGATAACAATTGGTTCTGATCTATACATGGAGTATATGGGGATATGGATCATGGTTATGGTTATGCACCATACGGTCCTTATTCACATGTTGGCTCACTTTTGCGACAGTAGGTCAGCTCTATGGTCATTTAGTAATCTTCTTATTTCTGTTATTTTTTTTTAACTAATCTGGTTATGATTAGTTCATAAATAGGAGGGATTTTTTTTCCAGTATACGTGAGGCTGCTTCGAGATAATGAATACAAAGTGCGTATTGCAGCTATACTGATCATGTAAGTTGTTATGATATTAGTAACTTTGTTTTTCTTGAATGAAACGATTATGAGGTTGTGTTGAATGTACAATTTGAAAAACTTTTGATCTCATTTGACCCGTTTTATTTTTAGCCAAAATTCTTAGATTTTACACATTTGGCCTGTTAGCTAACAAAAGTGCTAATAGGAAAAAATGTTATAATATGTAATGTAAATGCTATTCTACAAATTGATTTTGTAACTTTTAGGCGAATTATATCGTTGGGAGATCTTACTTACCGCTTTGATTTGTCATACGAGAAAAGAAAACACGTGATTTGATTTCCAACAATGCATGGTCCAAGTTGTTAGAAAGTAGAGAGGAGCTTGGTACCAACCAGGTTCCCCAAAAATGTGTAGAGTACCGGTACGGAAAATCCAAAAAATGGGTACCGGTACTAAAAACGCTAAAAGTCGGTACCTAAAATATTTCGGTTCGGGGTATTCGGTCTCGGTATTTAGTACCATTTTCTCATCCCTATTAGAAATTGATCACGTAAGTTGTTATGATATTAGTAACTTTGATTTTCTTCAATGAAATGATTATGAGTTTGTATTGAATATACATCTTGGAAAACTTTTGATCTCATTTGACCCGTTTCATTTTTTGCCAAAATTCTTAGAATACCTAAAAAGTGTATTGGTTACATCATGAGTATAAACAATCTATTATATTTTATATGTCTCTATCGTTGTAGATGCACTTTTGTCCAAGTTTCCATATTCATCCCTTTTTATGGTACTGCTCGGCTCGGCTCGATACCTTGATTCACTTTAAATTACTGCTATTTAATATTATATGGTTATATTAAGGTAAGAGGGAGCATATTTGATTAATTTGCATATCTTAGATATGATATCCTAAGGGTAACTGTTTACTACTCTCAGGGTGTTAATATTTCTTTTCTCTGAACCACACTTCATCCTTATGTTTATAGGGTGTCTATTATAGTTGTAGTGGTAATGTGCTTTTACAACATTTATAAGAACGTAAGATTGAGAGAATTCTTGTCAGAAAATATGGTGGCTATAGATTTTGTTAATCATATTTCTTTAAAGGAATTGGAGTGTTATCATTTAAATTATATGTTCTGTTATGGCTATTATTTGTTTAGAGCATATGATAGTCTTGACACAAAATATAAGAGCATGTGATTGTCTTGACACATAAATAGATGTTTTTTAGCTTAGGTATTATGGCTATTATTTGTTCAGCCCTTTAATGAAGCTACTTTATATTTTAGGTGATGAATCAAAAGTTAATCGAAGCATAATATGGTTCATATCTGAAAAACAGGGTGGTCGAAGAAGACGACGGTCAAAAGGGTTCATCCGGATTTGATTTTGTTCACTTCTAAGGTTAGTTCTCTTCTAACTACGTGCTTCTATTTCTTTTCAAATCTTCTTCCACTTTTGTATTATGCGAATTTAACTTCAGTTTAGGTAAAAATCGGTATATGTTATTCAGAGGTTGAAATTGACAATTCATGGTGGGGAATCAGTTATTGCAATACCAATACTTTGAGTATTTGTTTTATATGAACTATAATTAGATTAATTAGCTTTAGCAGTTGGTTTGTTTGATGAGTTGACGATTGCTTCAAATTTCAGTCATTTTATCAAAATCTAGGTATGTTTTGAACTTGAAAATTGCAGGTTTAGTCATTTATTCATGATCTAGGTATGTATTTGAACTTGAAAATGGCAAGTATATGTTTGTTTTGAGTGTTTTTAATGCAGTTCAAGTGTTTGTGAAAATGTCTATGTGAGTGTTTTATTGTTGGTTTAGGTGGAACGGGCAAAGTTTGTGTTTGAATCAAAGACTATAATGAAAATGGAGCTTTTGGTGTTGTCTTCGCTTGAATGGAAAATGAATCATGTGACTCGGCTACTACCTGCAGTTGGATCCATTGGTCCTCAAAGTTTTGGAACAAATTATTCAATGTAAGTATGTTTCTTTTTTCTTGGTTTGGTGATTGCTATGTATATATCGTTTTATAATTATAGAACGGCTTCATTTGTGGTTATCATGTAGAAACACCCTGGATGGATCAGTATTTGGTTCAATTTTCTCTAAGTAATATTCTTTTAGTTTGTTTTATTTGTGTCTCTACACCTCACTTAAGGGATCGGAAAACTGGCTACCATATTTGGTTGTCACACGGTACGAGGAACAAGATTTCATTATTAGGAAAAATGTAATCATTTTTACAGTAATGGATGAATGTTATTATGTTTATTCTCATGTATGTTCTACCTTTATTTGAAGCAAACAATCATCACGTGTAAAAGATGCCATCAAAATTGAAGGTTTGTTGGTAAAAAAAAACAGATACTGGGTTTATCCCTACTGGGTCGAATTCCTTCAATGTAAACTCTTATTTAACTTTGGTCTTTTAAGCCTCAAAATTTAACTTACTTTGTTTTGTTGTGTCATTATCCACCTTTTTACAAATAGTGTATTATATTCTATTTTAATAAATAATATGTCTCTCTTAGGTTTGTAGTCATATTGCATATGGTAAGGTAAAGGGTCAAATTTTATAATTTATAGTTTGCACTTTTAACGTGTAATAGCTAAACTAAAGCATCCACATGAAGTTTTGAAGTTGTTTCAGTTGTTGGTTGTTATAGCTAGAAAGCATGAGGTCACATTGGCAGAAGAAAAACAACTTTTTCTAAAGTAATTCTAATATTTCGAGAGGTTTAGGAATGATTTATTACATGGCCATTGTCTCAGTTGTTTGTTCACCATTATTGTAGGGCTTATGTACTTATTCTTTTATTTTATAACCCTCAAACAAGTCGTTTATTCGGGTGTAGAAATGGGTATTTGTTATGGATGTCTATGTGTTATCGACAAGTTAATTTCTTTTACACAACCTATGATGCACTTCTCGGTTTGCTAAAAAAAGCCAACATTTAACGGTGAAATAATCTTGATTCTCAACTTTGCAATTTAAGTTTTTACTAAGGGTAACAAAAAAGGTTGATTTAGGTTTTGCTTTTTCTCTAATGGGACAAACTTTACGGGTACAAATGTGCTTTCTGTTCAAACTAGAAAAACGTATTTCCTTCAATTACTTATCTTTTTGGTTTTGTTAGATCTATAGTACGAGTATTTTAATCTTCAACTTCAGATTTCCATAATATGTCAATGCGTACAGTTTCTTTATGATTAGTATAAACGTAACTTTTTTTGTAAAAAAAAAACGTATCATTTCTCAACACCGCGAAATTCGCGGGATTAACACTATCTATATTATATATATATATATATATATATATATATATATATATATATATATATATATAGTGGAGGGTTCAAATGAGAAGAAATTCTTTATAAGAAGAAAAAAGAAGAAATTTCAACCAATAGAAATGCTTCATTAGACTTCATTTAATATTTGTACTTAATGTAACTATAAGGGTATATTAGTAAACTTACATACATCATTAATGGGTAGTTTCATCTTTAATAACTAACTATATTAAATTTGTAACTTATTTTTAAAATATATATTTTTTCACAAAAAATAAAAATAAAAATTCATTTATAGTGTAGGATAAATACGAGGCGTGTAGGATAAATTACGAGTTGTGTAGGATAAATTTCAATATGTGTACGATAAATTTCGAAATGTGTAGGATAACTTTTGATGTGTGTAGGCAAAAATATTTAGTGTGGAGGATTATAGTCTTAATGACTAATTAATTAATCAAACATAATAATAAATGAGATGAGAAAAAAACTATTTAATGTTTTACAATTATACCCTTTTATTCTTTTTCTTCTCAATAAAATTTTCTTCTTAAATGAACCTTCCCCTATATATATATATATATATATATATATATATATATATATATATATATATATATATATATAATATAATATAGATTTGGGCCATGTGGCATGTGATTTTGGACATTTTTGATGATGTGGCAACCTATGGTGGAGGTGGATTGTGAGTTTAGGAGGGAATTGAGAATAGAATTCGCGGTGTTGAGAAATGATATAATTTTTTAATAATCAAAGTTATAATGTTTTTGTTTTTTATTATACTTTATTAACTATGGCATGAGGGCTCAGGGAACGTCTTAGCTACCATGGGATAACGGTGTTGTCATTTTTTTTTTCTTTTGTAATTTGAATTTTGAACTTTTCATTTTTGTTTTATTAGTTCAATAGCATGTGATAAATTTGATCCATTCTTTAGGTAGCACTTCCATTGGAGATAACTACATGAATGATTTAAAGGTTTTAGAGTAGATGTTGAATTTTGAACTTTTAATATTTGTTTTATTAGTTCAATAGCATGTGATAAGTTAGAGTTTTGGCGTACCTATGGGTTAAACATCAGTCAAAGTCAAAATCCATTGGTTTATCATGGGAAAATTGGCGAAATTTCGTGTTAATTTTTTGGGTCTATGATGTAGTTTGTTGTCTGGTTGTTTTTGGATGTGGATTAGCATTAATCTGGTTTTTTAATAAAATTTGATTTGTTTGCTGTTTAAAAAAGAAAATATATCTCAGTTATCTTCCTTTAATGTGTTTAAAAGTTTTGTTGTGGAAAGTTTGATGTGGAAAGTTTTTGTTATGTTTTTTACTTAGGTCATGTGTGGCTTCATGTACAATTGTGTTAAATACTCGGTTTAGGTAGCATTGGGTCAGGTTTGGTAATCGGATTTCGGTTAAAAAAGGTAAAAACATAAGTGCCTTTATTTCTTTGGGATTATGGTAAAAAAAAGTGGTTTGGCTCAACTCATTTCTTCATAAGTGTTTTAGCTTAACCGGTACCGTATCACATAGTATAGGGGTGCACATGTAAAGAAAAGGAAGGAGGCGCCCCATGGAAAAAAAAAGTGTTATTTTACGGCAAATAACGTTTGAAAACATGTCTTTTAATTTCAGCATTGGTACCGCATAGTATTGACACCAAATTTTAACTTATTTATTTAAACACTTAATAACGTTTGAAAACATGTCTTTTAATTTATTTAATGACATAATAAGATTATAAATTGATTTTTTCTGCCCGGGATGTTCCCGGGTTATAAAGATTCACAACTACATGGTATATTTTTATTAATTAATATATATATATATATATATATATATATAGATGTAAATTTATTTTTTAGATATAAAGATTCACAACCCGGGAGTATTCCCGAGTGATAACCTAGTTATAAATAAACATAGCGTACACCATTTTCTAACCAAATACAATCGTTCTTTATTTGGCGCCAAAACCGTCGTCTCTCTGGCACCACAACTGAACGAGGTATGAGTTTAATTCCTGCACTTGTATAGTTTATAGTTTCATTTACATTCTTAAAGGAATTGTAGTGCCAGATTCAATGTACAAATAGGGTGGGCAAAGTCCCACCGTACAGACCCACATATAAAGCTTAAGAATCAGCGATGTATATGGTTTATAATATGTATATGTGCATCGGGAATTACGATTTTAAGGACT